>NC_090732.1:33451140-33453640 GCF_036898095.1 Palaemon carinicauda | reverse complement strand
CGTGGATCCGTCCGGGTATGATACATTGAAGCCGTCCTTGTCGTATCATATCCACGAGACGTTGTTCAGTCTGCAATTGAACTCATTATTGTCAAAGGGATAAAGCTTATCCAGACAATTTTCACTTGTATGGGAGAGAGCGGCGTCTAGCACTATACCTAACTCGCATGAATCCATTAAGTTTTTATGGAATTCAAATGAGTCAGCTGTACATATTTTCTATCCATTGCGTGTGAACAGTGAGTTAATTGATTTAAGTCTTTAATGACCGTATATGTTTCCTTGTCTGGGGAAATCAATAAGTGTCCTGTCAAACTGGATATTAATGGATTTGAGTGATTCATCATGAAAGTCGGAAATGGTGATATCCTGTAAGATTGCCAGGCATCATAAGAATCAAAGGGAATTGTAATCATAATCTTGTTATTTTCAACGCTTACTGTAATTAGGCTGTAATAAAATTCTAACCTACGTGCGTCTAACAAAGGAACATAGCCTAGTCTCTCCCGTCCGTTTTCCAGAACTAACTTTTAAGTATTTTGTAGCTAATAAATGGGGCGACAGTACACCTTTAGTTGCTAACGTGATAGCTTCTACATAATCTTTTGATTTCTCAATGAAATGTGAAATTCTGTTATGTATGTGATCTATTTTTGAATCAAAATACGTTAACATTGCCAACAAATCCTGTACTTCCATAATCTGACTGATATTACTTAAATGTTAATTTACTAAATCCATAATTTGATTGATTGAAGCTAACTGATTCCTTAGTTCTGACATAATCAATTCATCTTCATGAGTTAAGAATTCAATTTTCTTATTTTGATTACTAATCTTAAGAAGATTGGAAATTCCTAAACCTAAACTTGCAATAGACCCAAAGAGGTTTAGTGCAGCAAAAATAAACGGGTTACGTCTTTCTTTATGTTCCTGTCCTGCAGTCCACATCAAAAGGTCACGAGCCAAAGATTCTGTCTCGTAAGTCTTATTTTCCAAGTCATCAGATAGCATCTCTGCAACTTTTAGTGTCGATCCAAGCGAACTCTCTGTAGTCAAATGGAAATGTCTTCTATGCAACTCATCTAATGAGACAGCAAACCTTGAAATGGAGCTTTTTAAGCTAGTGACATCATTCTCTGGAAGAAAAATTTCTTGCCTATGCACTTCTACAACTACGTTACTAGATGTAATAAAAACGTCTTCTTGTCTTTCAACTATAGTGCCATATTTAACCCGAGAACTGCTACAAGCCTCTTGAGCGGCTGTATGGGAGACTGCTATAAGCCTCTTCAGAGCGCAATTTTCTATCTCTTCTTGCAAATTCCCTTGTGAACTTATTCGATTTATCTTATTTTTCTTATGATAAAACAATATTTTTGGTAGAAATTTTAATGTTTATAACTTTATTTCACCTATAAAATTATGTATAATATAAAACCTTTCCATATATGGACTTGACCTTTTTTGCAAGGGAAAAAGGCGAATTGTAATTATTTCTAGTTAAAACTGGTTTTATATTAACATATTAGAAACATAAATGATGAAAAAAAAAAAAAACATATAACATTATACATAACATACACACCAACGATATCACATCGTAATATATTGTGTAGTGAGGGAAATAAAACCTGTGGCAACTCTCAAATCCTACGTCAGGACGGCGGTTGCCTAGTTTTATATTAACGACAACGATACCGATGTTTTTGTTTTGAATATCCGCGAGTGATTGTTTACAAAGTATAATTTTATTATAAGTAACTGTAGGGCTGTTTAAAAGGAGTATGAGTTATTATTATTATGTAATGTAATGTGCCTTTATGTCCAACCGACTGCTTTCGTCACTGGCATACCCAAAATAAATATTGAGAGAGAGAGAGAGAGAGAGAGAGAGAGAGAGAGAGAGAGAGAGAGAGAGAGAGAGAGAGAGAGAGAGAATAATCTTATTAAGAAACATTTTATATAGCCTGTTTTCATTATGTATATCCATAAAAGGAATTTTCTATATCTTTTGTAAAAGACTATATTGCATTACTTTTAATCAATTTGTTCCGTCAAATATTCTAAGTTGTTTTATCAAAATTGTAAGTAAGATATATATATTCTCTCTAAATGTGATATATTATTTTAAACAAATTTAAAATAATTGCAATGGTAACAATAGTCACTTTATGAATAGATAAAGTATAAAAAAAACGAAGCAAATAAAGTTTTTGTAAATAGTATATGTGACTACATAAACTAAAATTATCATTATTATTTCAGGAATAGATACAATTCTATATCATAGGAATTGAAAATATAAAGTAATTTTTTTTCTATCATGGCACTTTTCAATATATAGTAAAGGCTATTTGTTAAAAATAGCCTAAAACCTTCAGTACATAGTACGGAGTGAAGTAAATAAAAATCGGTAACCTCTACCGGGCGCAAACAGTCCCGTGATACCGTGATACCGTGGGTGAAACCCAACATACCTCCCAACCCCCCACCCATG
>NC_090732.1:33433640-33436140 GCF_036898095.1 Palaemon carinicauda | reverse complement strand
AAGATATATGGTTGAACAGGTATCATCTGTCATTTCAAAACAATACTTAATCTTCGTAAGGTGAAACCAAAAACTTATATGCTGTTACTTTCAATTTATTCCACTGACTGCAGTATCAGATATTACTAATCGCTTTTATCTACATTAATGAATGGAAATACACTTCAATATAAAATGTAGAACATAAATTTCATTAAAAAATCCGAAAAATGAGGGAGAACTTTAGATATTTAAAAATTCAGTAAGAAAGTTTTACTGACCATCCAGAGACAACATGATCCCCCAAACCCAATGCAGACAAAGAAGACTGCCAGGGCCTTCATCGGACGCCCAAAGCAGCTTACGCAGTAAGGCTTATATACACTCCTCCAAATGTCCAGTAATAAAAACTGTGATGGTTATCGATTCTGTGTATTCTGTGAGAGTGACTCTTTTCCCGTTAATTTCCTGGGATTTCTTGCCGATGCAGCTACCATGTTATAGTCCTATTTTCCTTTCCAACGAAATACATGGCACCACTGCTGTGATGATGCCCAAAGCATCTTAATACCACGTGAAATTGTAGATAGTTAAATAGATTTAAAGGAACAAGATAGATGAGCTTTTTCGTTTTCACCCTACAGAGATTAAATGTTGTTGTGACCTGACTGAGGCCCATGATATATGATAGTTACATTCGTTGAAGACCGTGATTAAGAATATATATATATATATATATATATATATATATATATATATATATATATATATATATATATATATATATATATATATATATATATATATATATAGAGTATATTGATGAATTTTTATTATATTTTAGAAAATATATTCATGAGATATGATACTTATTACGTATACAATATTCAAAAGAAACCTCTAAATTTTCGTTGGGTCGACCTATTCTGCAATTCATAACTCCACATAACTTTTTATTGAATGGTTTTTCACCCATACAACATTACCGTTAAAACCATACTATACCCTATGACGTTCACGAACAAGAATCAAAAGAATATCAAGTAGCTAATACACCTACATCATTGAACTTACAGCATCATAAAAATTCAAAACGACACTACAAAGAGAGAGAGAGAGAGAGAGAGAGAGAGAGAGAGAGAGAGAGAGAGAGAGAGAGAGAGAGAGAGAGAGAGAGAGAGAGAGAGAGAGGAGGGGGCATTTTAAATTATGTTTTGTTGACTACTGCAGGAACTTTAATATTCCCTAAATAAAATTAATGGCCCCTACGTGTCCTCCATACACACTGTGCTTTTTAAAACTGAAATGTACACCCCAATGAAGATAAATAACCATGGCGTTCTTTCATTGTGTTAGAATGTTGATATTAAGGTTTATTTGCGTAACACATCTTGTTGGGGCCGTTTTGGTAACGTCCCTGACTGGTGAACGCCAGAATTGGGTTCGACCCCACTCAAACTAATTAATTCCTTGGGTCTTTGTAATTTCACCATCCTTGTCAGCTAAGGAGGGGTGGTTTGGGGAAGCCTATATGTCTATCTGCTGAGTCAACAGCAGCCATTGCCTGGCCCTCCTTAGTCCTAGCTTGGGTAGAGAAGGGGCTTGGGCCATAACCTATGTATATATGATCAGTCTCTATTGTCCTGCTTTATAAGGCAATGTCAATGTTCATTGCCTCTTCCAATCATGAGTGACCATTAACCTTTAAACATGTACAGTTTTATTGTATTCTCATGAGAATCAATATTCAAAATTACTATTCAGAATGTTTAATTTTTCTTATGTCAGTTGCCCTTTTCAATTATTCACTTTATTGATATGAAATATAAGAAGATCGACAAGCTAAGCATACCTATTGGTGTTAATTAGAGTGATATTGGCGAGCCAATGGCTTTTACTGATTGATAGCAGTACTTGTCATCTAAATTAGCTGGATTATTATTATTATTATTATTATTATTATTATTATTATTATTATTATTATTATTATTATTATCATTATTATTATTATTATCATTATTAAAATGAGGGAAATTATCCAGCCAGGAAATACATAAATAAATGCAATACGACCAGTTCCCTGTGTAATGGTTGTTTTACAAATTTAAAGACCTTATACTAGATGTATATCAAATGTATAAGGTGACCATGAAAATAAATTAAATACTTCTAATTATTACTAGAGAGCAGGTGGTTAGATTATACACTGCGTTAGTTCAGTCAAATATTTTTGGGGGAATATTGACTACCTTATAAGACACAAAATAATGTAAAATATAGTTCGCTTCAATTGATCTATAAGATTTTAGGAATAGAAAATAAATTCTGCATTTCAAAATCCATGCATAAGCCTGAAATGCTTTTCTAACCATCTTGACACCTAGCGGTAGAATAACAGCTTCAGCACACTCCAGCACCTTTCTACCTGGATGGTGGACTCCTGCCAAACACACAATGGAAGACCAAGATTTGGGGGATAATATACCTTTACTAGTACCTCGTGGCAAGATGCCGTCCCCCG
>NC_090732.1:33426140-33428640 GCF_036898095.1 Palaemon carinicauda | reverse complement strand
TACTGCTGAGTCCCCTACTGCTGCTACCTCCGCGGTCATCTAAGGCACCGGAGGAAGCAGCAGGGCCTACCGGAACTGCATCACAATCGCTCGCCATTCATTCCTATTTCTAGCACGCTCTCTGTCCTCTCCCACATCTATCCTCCTATCACCCAGAGCTTTCTTCACACCATCCATCCACCCAAACCTTGGCCTTCCTCTTGTACTTCTCCCATCAACTCTTGCATTCATCACCTTCTTTAGCAGACAGCCATTTTCCATTCTCTCAACATGGCCAAACCACCTCAACACATTCATATCCACTCTAGTCGCTAACTCATTTCTTACACCCGTTCTCACCCTCACCACTTCGTTCCTAACCCTATCAACTCGAGATACACCAGCCATACTCCTCAGACACTTCATCTCAAACACATTCAATTTCTGTCTCTCCATCACTTTCATTCCCCACAACTCCGATCCATACATCACAGTTGGTACAATCACTTTCTCATATAGAACTCTCTTTACATTCATGCCCAACCCTCTATTTTTTACTACTCCCTTAACTGCCCCCAACACTTTGCAACCTTCATTCACTCTATGACGTACATCTGCTTCCACTCCACCATTTGCTACAACAACAGACCCCAAGTACTTAAACTGATCCACCTCCTCAAGTAACTCTCCATTCAACATGACATTCAACCTTGCACCACCTTCCCTTCTCGTACATCTCATAACCTTACTCTTACCCACATTAACTCTCAACTTCCTTCTCTCACACACCCTTCCAAATTCTGTCACTAGTCGGTCAAGCTTCTCTTCTGTGTCTGCTACCAGTACAGTATCATCCGCAAACAACAACTGATTTACCTCCCATTCATGATCATTCTCGCCTACCAGTTTTAATCCTCGTCCAAGCACTCGAGCATTCACCTCTCTCACCACTCCATCAACATACAAGCTAAACAACCACGGCGACATCACACATCCCTGTCTTAGCCCCACTCTCACCGGAAACCAATCGCTCACTTCATTTCCTATTCTAACACATGCTTTACTACCTTTGTAGAAACTTTTCACTGCTTGCAATAACCTTCCACCAACTCCATATAACCTCATCACATTCCACATTGCTTCCCTATCAACTCTATCATATGCTTTCTCCAGATCCATAAACGCAACATACACCTCCTTACCTTTTGCTAAATATTTCTCGCATATCTGCTTAACTGTAAAAATCTGATTCATACAACCCCTACCTCTTCTAAAACCACCCTGTACTTCCAAGATTGCATTCTCTGTTTTATCCTTAATCCTATTAATCAGTACTCTACCATACACTTTTCCAACTACACTCAACAAACTAATACCTCTTGAATTAAAACACTCATGCACATCTCCCTTACTCTTATATAGTGGTACAATACATGCACAGACCCAATCTACTGGTACCATTGACAACACAAAACACACATTAAACAATCTCACATACCATTCAAGTACAGTCAAACCCCCTTCTTTCAACATCTCAGCTTTCACACCATCCATACCAGATGCTTTTCCTACTCTCGTTTCATCTAGTGCTCTCCTCACTTCCTCTATTGTAATCTCTCTCTCATTCTCATCTCCCATCACTGGCACCTCAACACCTGGAACAGCAATTATATCTGCCTCCCTATCATCCTCAACATTCAGCAAACTTTCAAAATATTCCGCCCACCTTTTCCTTGCCTCCTCTCCTTTTAACAACCTTCCATTTCCATCTTTCACTGTCTCTTCAATTCTTGCGCCGGCCTTCCTTACTCTCTTCACTTCTTTCCAAAACTTTTTCTTATTCTCTTCATATGACTGACCCAGTCCCTGACCCCACCTCAGGTCAGCTGCCCTCTTTGCCTCACGTACCTTGCGCTTTACTTCCACCTTTTTCTCTCTATATTTTTCATACTTCTCTATACTATTACTCTGCAGCCATTCTTCAAAAGCCCTCTTTTTCTCTTCCACTTTTACCTTCACTCCTTCATTCCACCATTCACTGCCCTTCCTCATGCTGCCTCCAACAACCTTCTTGCCACATACATCACTTGCAATCCCAACAAAATTTTCTTTTGCTAACTTCCACTCCTCCCCTAAATTACCAGTTTCTCTTACTCTCACCTCGTCATATGCCATTTTCAACCTTTCCTGAGATTTACTTTTTACCCCCGGTTTTATTAGCTCTTCAACCCTCACTATCTCCTTTTTACATACACCTACTCTATTCCCCCACTCTTTTGCTACAACTAATTTTCATTCCACCAAAAAATGATCAGACATACCGTTAGCCATACCCCTAAACACGTGCACGTCTTTCAATCTTCCAAACATTCTTTTAGTTATCAACACATAATCCATAATGCCCTTTCTACTACTCTTCCATTTGCCACTCTTACCCATGTATACTTATTTTTATCTTTCTTTTTTAGCACTTATTACCATCTCTTGTTCAACACACATATCTAAGTCTCTCACCACTCTC
>NC_090732.1:33419798-33425640 GCF_036898095.1 Palaemon carinicauda | reverse complement strand
TTCAGGCTTCCTTGACCAATGCCGTCCGGCTCTGTCGGCAGGCATGGATGAGGGACCAAGAGAGGTCCGGGCAGCACTCGAAAACATAAGACCCTTGCCGGCCAGCATCTCAGCCGGCCGGCAATGGCCTTAGTCAATTCCATATCCCAACCTATACTAGGTCCAGAAGTAGAATGACGTACAGTACAGTAATACCCCTGCCAGCCGGCTCTGCCGGCCGGCAAGGTACAGTACAGTAATGGCAAGGCCATTACGGAGATAGAGGGGGAAGGGACAAAAGGGTCCTACCAACCTTGCTTTAGTGACAGATCACCCGCAGCCAAGAACTCTGTCTTAGCCTAAGGGAGATCTAAGGGAAAGGGCCAGCAATACTTGCCAGCTTCCCAAAGCACCAAAGCAAGGAAGGCGTTGCTATTCCCAAGGGAAGATTTTATCCTCCCCAAGAACAGCAACAGGACTTAGTCTGGTCGATCACAAAAGGAGGAATCATACTACAGAAACCTTCGATAGTGACCTAAGGGAGCTAAGCTCCCTTTATAAGTGTTAGGTCAGCGAGGGGAACTCTGCCCCAAGCCAGACAACACGGACTCAGACTAAAAAACTCTGTTGTTCTGTCCCTCTTTGAACCAGACTCTGCTGGAACAGGAAGGTACAGTAAACACCCTAGTATAGTTTTATCGAAAATAAATTCGGAAAAAACCACTTAGGGATAAGCCCAAGGCTTAAACAGAGGGAAAGGGATTGCATACCTTCTCCGAAGAAAAGAAAGCAACCGGGGAGAATAATAAAGTATACTAAGGCTCCATAAGCAATTAACCTAGGCACCAAGAGAATCGATTACCTAATTCACCGAAACTCTCACGTATACAATCTTGGAAATATTCCACACAGTCTAAAATGTATAAAATATAGCCTAAAGCTTTAATAAACTTTTAATTACACTCGGAAAAACCAAAATCATGCATTAAGTACTAGGACCAAACGACTAGGCTACATGGCCTAGCGTAGGCCAGAATGGCGAATACTTCGCCAAATAATACTAAGCACGAAAGGAAATCCTATGTAAAGCTAAATAGCTAAAATTTATTAAGCAAAACAACCAGGAATGTCACTCTGACTAACTAATTTATACCTAGCGAGTGACAGTGTCCAGGACACCTCTGGTAGGCTACGGCTCTTGTATCAAAGATTAATCCTATTAATCACTCAAAATTTTACCAAGAGCCTACATTTATACATAACAGACACTATACTCAACTTATCCGAGGCCAACGAAGACGGAGAAGCCATGAAAAGTTGAATAAATCCAAGATTTGCGAGAAAAACAGGAAAAAACACCGAGTTGTTAAGCTACGCAAAAAGGAATACAGATGGCGCCAGGATTGGCGCCAGGCACGCATACGAATCGGGGGATTGGGAGGCCTTGGGAGCGGCTCCCCCCTTTTTTCTTCCCGAATTCGTATCTCGTCAATCTCCCTCCTACGAGACGAATCTCTATTTAGGTAGTAGATTGCCATGTGACGTGTCTAGAATACGTCCTCTGATATGTCGCGATATCCCTTTCACGAGGGATACTCGCTCCAGGAGTTAGAATTCTGGTACCTTAAGGTAAATTCTCTGGGAATATCGCCGTAGTTGTAATATACCCTAGGAAGCTACCCTATAGGAACTTCCATCAGGACGACATGGCTTGAGCCCAAATATATATATATATATATATATATATATACATATGTATATATATATATATATATATATAAATATATATATATATATATATATATATACATACATATATATATATATATATATATATATTTATATATAAGTTAGTACATATAGATAGTGATTGAGTAAGGAATTAGAAAGGGAGACCCCCATCTCTCTCAATAACAACTCAGAATTTCCTAATGCCATATATGTATTCAGTGAGTAAGAGGAGGAATCACAAAAGATGATAGAAGATTTGAATAGAGGAAACAGAAATGTAGGACGGGAAATGAATATGAATAAAAGTAAGATAATGTACAATGAAAATGTAGAGTGACCACAAGTAAGAGTTATGAACAAGCTTATAGAGATTGTTAAGGGATATACGTACTGAGGACGGGCAATAAGTGTTTCCCCAAGACACGAGATCAAAATTAATATAAGGATAAGCTTGGGATGGAGACCGTTTGGTAGAAAAATAATGAAATCATGTATAGTAAAAGGCTACTTTCTCTAAAACGAAAAGTATTTAAAGAGTTGGTCCTACCAGTATCCACTTATAGATCAGAAACTTGGAACTTTACTGATATCTCACAACTTAGGCTAATTACAACGCAAAAAGATATGAAAAGGATGGTTATGGAAATAACACTAAGAGACAGAAGAGCAACTTGAATAAGAGAGCAAACTAAAGTATAGGATATTCTAACATGTAGGAAAAAGAAATGGACATGGGCAGGACATACAGTAAAATGAGAATGACAAACAATGGATAGGCATTGCAGATAACAGAAAGAGTCCTTAAAAGAAGGAAGAGAAAACGATGGATTGACGAATTAAGGAAGTTTGCGGGTGTGGACTGGCGCGCAATTACCATAAACAGACGCAAGTGGTAGGGCATGTTTGAAGCCTTTTTATTGCAGTAGACTAGGGACAGCGGATGATAATGACGATGATATATATATATATATATATATATGTGTGTGTATATATATATATATATATATATGTATATATATATATATATATATACATATATATATATATATATATATATATCCACATGCATATTATTATTATTATCTTTACTAGTTAGTCTACAACCCTATTTAGGAAATCTGAATGATATAGGCCAAGTGTTCCAACAGAGAAAAATAGTTCATTGAGGAAAGGAAATAAGGAAATAAGTAAACTATGTGAAATAATGAACAATTAAAATATAACATCTTAAGAATAGTTACAATATTAAAACAAATCTTTTACGTATTACCTATAAAAAGAGACTTAGGTAAAGATATTAAACTTAAAAACATTTACCTCAAGTTCTATCAAGTTTGCTGGAAATATGATGAAAAAATTCTCCTAAAAAATATGCACTGAAAATAACATTAATTAAAAAATATCAAATATTAAGAAACAAACTAGAACACACAAGTGTTTGTAACATTGAATCATGAATGACACCCAATGGAACAAGATATGAATTTAATGTTTAGCATAATTCGAAGAATTATACATTTAAGATTGAGAGCTAAATGTACGAAGTTCTGCTTATCTTACATTTAGTATATTTATTGAAATGATATATTATGTTGACAAATGTACACATAAATTTTTTTTTTAGCATATTCTGTCCTAATTTATAAATGATTTTAATAATATGATTCTGTGAATGTTGTATTAATAAACAAGTATCCATATTGATATGGTATATGGAGGAAATCCCTAATTATAGTACATTAATCCTTAAATGGAATGTTTTATAGTTGCGTTAACGGTATCTTGTGTAATCAGGTCTAGTTTCGAACGCATTTCTACAAATACCAAAATCCCCTATAGTTTTCAAAGGCAGACTAAATTGCAATAAGGATATGAAAATATTTTCTGTTACCTATGTATTGATTTTTGAAGATTATCCATGAAATTAATTAGCTTTTTCATGAAGAATTGAAAAAAACACAAATATAACACACTGTGACAGTTAGTGGCCAAGTATTCCAATAATTTTCTGAATTAAATTCAGTTTTCAGTTATCTAGATCAAAATGTTTCCAGGTCCCTTTGAGAGAGAGAGAGAGAGAGAGAGAGAGAGAGAGAGAGAGAGAGAGAGAGAGAAAGTCTTTTAAGATGTTCTCCCTTAGCTTTCCTAAATGAAATTCTGCTTTCAAGTGTTTGCTTTAATTTGTAAGACCTTCAAGTGATGTCAATATTTAATCGTTGTCTTTAAGCTAGCTGACGGATGTCCTGTTTGTGTGAGCGTTTGTACATGCGTGTGTTGTGAAAGGTGTAAGATCCCTCTTTTATATTTCTGTTTTTGTTAGATTCTTGTTTATTTTTGTTACATTTGTAAACAATATTTCTTAAGAATGGGAAATAAGAGGTATCCTGTTCTTTTTCAGATGCATAATGATAAAACATCATTGTATGTATAGTGGAATTTATCGTTTTTTTTTCTTTGTTTTTCATCTTATCACGTATTTTCCTGTCTTAATCAAACTTTTCTTTAGATTTTTACGGGAATTGACAAGACGGTAATTAAGAATCTTGGGAATATTTCATCCAATAAATTGCCTTATTGATCAACTTTCTGTTCAGCGTTAAACAACTCATGAAAGGAAAAACCCGCCAGAAAACCAATGAAAGCCTATTTCTCAATGAAGTCATTTAGCATTAATTTACAACTGTTGATAAATTCTATAGAAAACTTTATTTTTATAACCTTAAAAGTACTTTAAATATAGTTTTAATAATCTGTAAATATCAATAAATGAAAAGAAATTAACCCCAAGAAGAGTGCATTCGGCAAATCAGTGAAATAAGACAAGAAAATTGCTATCAGCTAACATTATAAAATAAAAGAATAATTAATGATATTAAATTGTGGCAGGGAGGAAGGATTAAATGAGGGTGACATGAAGGCTTTAAAATAGCAACACAACTACCATAATATAACTAAATATGCGTGGTACTCACCGTATCAGTCCTGGCAAAAAGAGTTGGCAATGGTGGCAAGACAGAAATCCTATCATGGTAGGGGATGCCTGGGATCTCAAGATGTTCTGGCAAGGGATTCTAGAATTTAGATTCTAGGAAAGTCTGGTTAACATCTCTGGCTGTCTCTCTTACTGTCTCTGCATCTGAATCTATCAGAATCAACACACTGTTTAAGAACTTTCTTGACAGCTGAAAAATGTTTGCGTATATAATCATTTCTTTTCAATTCAGTAAAAATTGAATACTATTTTGAATGTAACAATTTTATAGGATCATCGCAAAATAATAGTTTGGTTTAAACGTCTATTTTCAAGAAGATGTAAAAGTAATTTTTCATGTAATAGTATAATTCCAATTTTTAAACTTACTTTTTACTCTCAATAGACCATGTTCCCAAAAAAAACAAATTAAGCTTAGTTATGATAAAAGGCATTTTCTCTAAGGAAGTTAATCTTTCTGAAAACAAGAAAACACATCTGGAAAGTGATCAAGTTCCACAGTTACAAATAATCAATTGACGTATTGCCAAGGCCAAATAATTCAGGTTACCATTAACTGAACTGTTTCGTATTCCAACTTACAAGAATAATCATTATTAACATTGACTACAAATAGAATTAAATGCCTACGTACAGCGTCACGTGGTAACACCTTAACTTACGGATGTTGAATATTTCAATTGTGTACTCGAGGTAACTCAAATGAGGTAGAGCTTTGCAGTTTTATTTCAATATGATATGAGGTGCCCTAAATATGCTTTGACCGGAGGATTATCCCTTCTACGACACCAATAACAGAACATGGTCACCTTTCAGTGGTAAACAGCTGCATAGGACCTTTCCATGTATCATGCCATTTCCAGTGCAGCCCCTCTCAGAAAACATTTCACTCAAGAGCGGCTGGACCCTGGAGAGTCTTCAACATTGAAATTTTAGTATCTTTACAGATTGATGATACTTCTCAAGCGGTGGTTGACAAAGAAGCGTGGACCATTGGGGATGTACATTGTCAAAAAAAAGATATTTAACAAAAAATTAGCAGCTGACCTGGGAACTGACATTTATTTGTCTAAAATAAATATATTGCTAATGAAAACTATTATAGGAAGAAATAGAAAAAAAAAAAAACAAGTTTAGGAA
>NC_090732.1:33389798-33409798 GCF_036898095.1 Palaemon carinicauda | reverse complement strand
TTTCCCACTAGGGTTGTAGCTTGGCTAGTAATAAATAATAATAATAATAATAATATTAATAATAATAATAATAATAATAATGATAATAATAATAATAATAATATGAGCTAACTCCCAAAACAGAATTTCTAAATTGAGAAGGTACCACAATCTGTTCCACCCGACAGGTTTTATTCAAATTATCAGATGCGGGGTGATTTAAAGTTCTAATCCTAGGCTTAGTCAAATCCGTAGCATCGCCCAAATCAAAATTAAATTCATCCTTTTGAGCTTAGTAAAAGCAGCTCTGTCCCCAATCAAGTTCCATATTAACTACTTCATTACAACAATTCTCTACTGGCGGGGCCTTAAAACATCTAACTTTACACTACTTAACATTAGTCATCGTCGCTATCCACATCAGGTAAATTAGCAGCTTTTGCTGCGGGCTGAGTCATTATAGCCATGAGACTGACATTTACTGATAACATAGAGAACAGTTCCCGTCTTTCCACAATCAGCATAGCATTTCCCAGGATACCATCAATATCCAGAATAGGTAGACTATCCACCACAGCCAACTCAGGGACGCGATCATATCCTGGAAAAGACATGAGGCCATTAAGCAAAGGAGCTGTCACAACTGAATCCGGAAAACCTAAAACTACAAAATTTCCAGTATATTTTTCAGAACTATTTAGAGCCCTCCTCAGGACTAATGACCTGGCAGAACTAGTGTCCCTAAAAAATTTCCCCTGGATGACAAGAGAGTCAAAAATCAACTTTCCAGGCAACACATATTTGTTGTACTTGAGTCATGATTGGGTAATAGGAACATTAGGCTTACTACTATTTACTGAACTACTATCTACTATAGGTCTGTCTATGGGGTTACAGCTACTAACCTCTGATTTATCACTAACCAAGGTTACAGGACTTTGATTATTTCGCTCTAAGTATATCCTACGAGTATTACACTGGTTTTGGTAATGCCCGGGCCTGTTGCACAAAAAACAGCTTCCTTTACGGCCTGCGCTTCTATTCCTATTATACCTGCTATTTCCCCAACCTGGGAAGTCTTTATTAGCAAAACTTTTAGGAGGAGTAGGGACCTCCTTGGACTCTACCCATATCCCTATCACCTGAAAAAGAATTAAAATTAATATTACCACTTTTGGGGATATGGGGAGTCGACGAGTAGGTTTCCTCTCTCTTACCACTATTAGGAGAACAAGATCTTTAATTACTTAAAGTTTAATAACTAAAACTACTGCTACCTGAACGATGAGTCAATACAAACTTATCTGCTAACTGAGCGGCACTACTCAATTTCACACCTTTTGCCTCCAGTAAACTCTCAACTCCCTGCTACAGGCCTCCTGAAACTCTTCAAGGAGCAAAAGTTCCCATAACGTAGCGAAAGTGCTAATATGACGACTTTTATGACAATCGTCGAACTGTTCCTCCTTGACGCGGGCAAACACCACAAAAGACTCTGCAGGGTGTTTCGTATAGTTACGAAACCTGAGGCGGTAGACCTCAGGGACCAAGTCGTAAGATTTTAAGATTATGGCTTTTACCTTCTGATAATCCTGAGCTACCCCCTCCTCCAAGGCATTATACACCCACATTGCCTTGCCCATTAACCTACACTGAATTAACACGGTCCACCATTCTGCGGGCCAAGGCAATCAGGAGGCCACACGCTCAAATGCCCTGAAGAACTCAGGGACATCCTTTTCGTCAAAAATCGGCACCAATTTTAGTGCAGCACCTATATTGAAGCGATCGTGGTAGGTATTCTTAGGGGAACTCATCAAAATGACCCCCTGCAACGTAGCCATCTCTACATCTGATTTCACCATCTCCAACTCATGACGCCTTACCGGCTCGTTCTCCTCAAACTCCATTTTTCGCAATTCTATGCACTTACAATTAAGGTTGTATTCCTTCTCCTCCTTGGAATCACCAAAACGCATTAACAGGGTACTGAGATTTGAAAGATACAGAATCAAGGGAGGCCAAAAATGGATTAAAGGACTCGTTTCCCGGAACCTTGGGAAAATTTACTGGACCCTCATAAATGGTACCTACTACAGGAGGGTCCTCAAAAAGAGTTAGAACAGCCCTCAAACTTACTTTGTCCTCTTCGAAACCCCCACTCGAACTCTCCTCACTGTCACCTATTTCCTCACTCTCATTCCCTGGATATTCAGCTTTAGCTAACTCCTGTTTTAATCTATATCTAACTAAAACCAACTTCTCTGCTCTGGTGTCTGCTGTCTTCTGCGGAACACCCAACCACTTAGCACACTCAACTAATTGTTTCTTACTTAGCAGGGGCAAATACTTAATACAGTCTACTGACCCAAAAAACTCGGATGGATCATGAACAAATCCTGCATTTAGTAAAACAGAAAAAAAATCAGGGGAGAAAGGCAATACTAAAACAAAAAAAAAAAAAAATATTGAATAGTTCACCAGAGTGTCGCTCCACCGACCAAAACACCGGATACCCTGAGCGCTCGATCCTGTCACATTCGCCAAATATGTGACGACCCTTGTCGGGCCATAGTGCAAGTTCTTATTACACGATAAGAGAGGTCATTGATAAAAATGATATTCGGTATAAAAATTGGCCAGTGGAAATGAAAACACTTGGGAAAACCTAACAATATTTATTAACAACAATTTGTCAAAAAGCCAACCTTGTGACTACCTAACAATTTAACAACTTAACAATAAACAAATAACAATTGATAAATAACAATTAATAATTAACAATTAACACTTATCTATTAATGACAAAATTCGCCAATGGGAAACCACACTCTCAACAAGAGAGAGTCAAATATTTAGATAAGTAAACACACAATTGATAATAAACAAAATTCCCCGATAGGAATCACCACATTCTCAACTAGAGAGAGTCAAATAAAATACAAACTAAACTAAACACTAAATATATAAATGTTCCCACACTCTTTGAGGCTGAAGAAAAAAAAAAAAACACCACAGCTCCAAATAAGGTAGCGGCTCCACAGGCACTCTGCTACTATAGGGAGTACAGCACCGCAGGACTCCTCACCAAAGGCAGGGAAACGTAGCCGCAATCCAAGAAAAAAAGGAAACTTGTCTTTCCTACCTAGCAACTGTCTCCCTACTTGATACTACGATCTCCAGGGTTCCCGCAGCTGGTCATGGCGTGGATGTGTCGATGCTACCGAGTCCACCTCAAAGACGCGATTACTGCGTTGGCTCTGCGGATTGCAGAAAAGAACACCAGGAACTCCAAAACACCGCAGGTGGCAGAATTGCACCTGCAAGAAGCCGTCAACAGTGGGAAAAGGCCGTCAACAGTAGGTTACGTAATCTTCAGAAGGCTAACATTAGCCAGTAGGTGCAGTAGGTCCTGGAAACCTTAGGCCCGAACTGTTTATTTAGCAATCAAGTTCCTCCTAAGTAACCTTAGGTGTCTCTTTTCACTAAGGACTCGAAAAGCACAGAAAAGAAACCAAGCATTGAACTAGATACTCACAAATCTTTAAATGAGCGGAGAGGAGTTTAAAGCAGCACTTCAACAGAAAAAATCTTTAAATTTACAATTATAGCCTTGAAACTAAAGTATTATACTAAATTTACATAAAACAAAAAATTCAGAAACTAGGCTGACCAAGATTAAAGCAAAAGTTACGTTTATACACACACGCACACACACACACACACACACATATATATATATATATACTGCATATATATATATATATATATACTGCATATATATATATATATATATACTGTATATATATACACACACACATATATATATATATATATATGTATATATAAATAAATATATATATATATATATATATAATATATATATATATATATATATAATATATATATATATATATATATATGTATATATATATATATATATATATATATTTATAAATATATTTATATATATATATATATATATATATCCGCATTATGGTAAATATGCTTTAATAGAGTTTTCTGTGTAATGGAAAATTTGGTAATGATTTGGAATTATGTATCATATCATTTGCTTTCTTTTATTTTATAATAGCCATTGATCTGGTATATGTTGTATAATGGTTTATGATTTCAATTTATTTTTTTATTATATAATGCCGGTTTTGTTTTGTCTAGTTGTGCTACTCGGACAATTAATTAGTATGAATTAAAAATAAGATATGTATGGTATTCATAGAACCTAATCAGTCTCTATTATATTATCTCTATGTAAAAGTCAATAGAACATTGGTTGCCTTAATTCAGGACATATATATAAGGAGACAGTGACAATCACTTTAACTGATTCATAAGATGACGTGGGCTCCGACCAGTATTAAAAGGAGTATTTTTAGTTATTTTCAAGCTCCTGATAGGACAGTTAGTATGGTGACATAATAAATACTCTTGTACGTACTGACTATTATTATTTGTTAATGTAGATTGAAATGATAGACGTTATATTGGTAATTTTATAATAAGATTATTTAACAGAAGATACCAATAAATCGTTTGTTTTTTGTTTTAGTCTTCCTTTCTTATGGAATTTCTTTTATTTTGCTACAGCCTATTGAATCCCTGCTATCTTATAGTTTACTGCTTCCTTTTATTGAAGATAGCTACACGCCCACGACGAGTAAAAATTTTCGCCGTCTTCTTTTCAAATGATTAAGCCTAAACTTCTGATGAGGTACCTTATGTATGCAAATAAGGGATGGAGAACGTTGATGCAGGGGTCTACTACGGTGTAAGTGTTGTGGGAAAATCCAAGTGCTTATGTATTTAAAGTTAAGTCTGAATAATTTTTCGATTCATTGATAGAAAAATATGAAAAGTGAGTAAAATACAGTTGTGGTGAAGTGTACATCAGCACTGTATTAAAACAATGACATATACAAAAAGTATGAAAGTACCTTTTGTGACACCTTTGTCACTGTAGAAGAATATCTGCTGCAATTATGGAAAAACAGGACATATCTAAGATAATGTCATGTTTTCTCCTTGTGAAGCCAGAAAGAAATATCTCTTTATATGTCTGTTAAGAGTCAGTTATACTTGTTGTATAGATGGCAACCTAGCACTTAAAAAAAATGTGGTAGCATAGGCACCTAATTACAGAGTTTAATGTCGAATTTAAAAATTGATTAACTTGGGGGTGCTCTTACTGTCTGAATTTAAAGCAATCAAAAGGTTACAATTCTTCAGATATGATTGATAAACCCACAGAAAAGGGGATGGTCGAGCAAAATAGTTATGCACAAACAATGATTAATGTAGAGATAAACATTAATTATACTAAAATGAAAAGGAATATGCCAGTTCATGTAGTCATTGGAGAAGCATATTTAGTAGAAAAAAAGACAGCACTGGTTTGAATATTGGCGATGTTACGCTAAAAGCTTGTGAAAATTCCCTAAAGATAATAACACTGATGCCATCAACAGCGGTTAGGCAATTTGGGGGTAAAGGAAATGAAAAGGAAAAATGGTAAATAGGATATGATAACGGATATTGTAAGCATTGATATCAATGTAAGCTTAGTTACTGGCATCAATGCGTCACCCCCAAAACACTGAAGATGAGTTTCATGGAAATAAAAGTTAAAATTGACAATAGTTAAGATTTGGAAACGCAATCATGTACCAAATGAACCATCAATGCAATGAGAACAATATTGATTAATTCGTTAAGGAGGCAATCAGGGGAAATAGAAATGGTATAAAAGCTCAATATCATGATCAGATGTCTTCAGTTAATATTAATGAAGTCCGACGCTTACCTGGAAAACTGTCTTTATGAAAATATATAAGAAAAAAAAAAATGTTTTACTGCACTTTATCTTTTTTAGACTAAACGGGGATTGCGAATAGCACCTGCTGCATTGATATAATAGAAGGTAATGTCAATACAGATTCAAAGAAAGTCTGTCTGATAACGGGCTTCATCATAATTCCAGTCAAAGTAATATCCAAGAAAAAAGAAAAACAACGACTTAAAAAATCTAATAAAAAGGATCTTAGTCGATTAACACACGGGTTGAGATGAACTTATAATTATATTCTACCCATGATTAAGATTATTATTGGCACATTGAATATTATTGGATTAAATAATGGTAAAAGGCAGGAATTGAATTTCTTTTTTTTTTTCTACTTCAAATTACGATTTTATTTTCCTCATGAGCCTGAAATCAAGAACATTAAGGTTCTTAATAGTTTACCCATATATTAGTACATTTACCGTAATACGCCAGTTTAGTTTAAAAGGAAGACTGGTTCACTAATAAACAAAACAATGCATTTCCCAGAAATAGGCTAAGAAAATAATATAGTATATGGAATACTTTATTAATAGGATAAGCATCAGTATTTTCATGTTGTATTTTATTAATCTTAAGCACTTTCAGTCCTGACAAGAAAAACTGTAACAAAAAGTTTGCATTTTAAAAAAGATACTTGGGAATAATAAGGACCTGTTAATGCTACGTAGTGACTCAAATTGCAGTATCTAGGAAAAAGACAATTCGATACAAGATTTAATAAGATATATGTTGATAAAAAGGTCCAGTCACATAGCAGGCGTGCAAACAATTCCTGTACTATCTACTGATAACGTACGTTATGCATTTGTTAATGTGAATGTTGGGGATTGGTGAGAAAGTGAAAAAAAATACACACACACACACATAACAACACACACACACACACACACACACACATATATATATATATATATATACACACACACACACATATATATATATATATATATACATACACACACATATATGTGTGTGCGTAATTTTCGTTGGAGATCTAGTGAGGACACCAAAAGTTTCTTTACTAAATTATTTTTAAAGTAGTTTGAAAAAGATTTAGAAAAAAAAAACCACAAGAGAAAGGGATTCTAGAAAATTAAAGATAAATATATAATCAGTAAGCTAAAATATGTAACATGAGAGTGAATTAGAATTTGGACACAGAGACACATTGAAGCAGAAAATTATTATATCATATATTAAGTAAGCAAAAGGTGAGGTCCAAAGAAATAATGGATGATTTGGTTCCTATAAACATTGGTAAATAGAATGCTGGACAATTTCTGTCAGTTGCTGATACTGTAGCTGCTTATATTAAAGACTAGTATCAGATGCTAATGTCAACTAAGTCTGTTGAATATGAATACATATATCTAATACCTGAATTCTTATCTACCGAAGAAGTAAGGAAATTGTGAATAATCTATGACTCAAGGAAATAGACGGCATTGTTAAAGAGATACATAATAAAATATTACATATGAATGATGGAATTCCAACATAATTTTATAAGCAAACATGTCAAATAATATATAAGATTTTAAGGAAATGTCAACGGATTATTTACAGACATTGTTTTCTAGGTAGATTTCAAAGAGAAGGGGTAATTGAACTGATTCCAAAGGAGGCCATCTTAAAATCCCTGGGGAAACTGGACCACTATTTATATGTTAACTGTCGACTTCAAAATATAGTCTGAACTTATATGAAAATTATCAAAATATGTCCTTGATGCTATAATTTATAGTAAACTGTTCTGCACTTCAGGTAGAAGTATTCTACAACTAAATATCCCGATAAAAAATAACCTGTTTTATTTATAATTAATCTCCCAAGTGCACAATTATATTCTTGGACTGGTCGGTTGCTTTTAACAGCGTATTTTTTTCTTTAAATAATAGAAGATTTTATTGTCGGTAACAAAGGAATTTTTGGGGTTAATGGTTTGTGTGATAATAAAAGTGGCACTATTTTAGTAAAGACTGCGTTGTCCAAAGCTTGAGCTGATAAACGATTAGCATGGCAACGAAGTATTCTTTCAATGGTTCTATTTGCCTTGTTCTTTAGATCACCGTAATGAATGATAAAAACTATGTTATACCCTTTTACCGCTACCTAAACATTAGACAGAAAATACCAGTTGTCTGTTAAGTATATGATTCCAATATCTTTACAGAAAATAAGATACCGTTAGACATTAAAATATATGATTTTGAAAAGAAGTGGGGCTCTGAAATGGAATAAGGTGAATGGTGTAGCACATAACCAGGGGATCCTCTTTGGCTAGTTATAAAGACGGATAGAATAGAGACACTTGGAGTTTATTTGTCCCATAACTACAATAATTTCAATCGGGATCTCTTCAAGGAGAAATGAAGTATAAGCACTATTATATAGGGGACACCTGGCACTTGTACAGAAAGACATATCGTAAACTTGCATGTATTTTCGAAATACTGGTACTTGACACATATCTATTCTATGCTGAAGGAATTTTATGCAGAATGGAAGGAAAGTTTTCAATTATATGTGGAATAAAGGTTATCCACTTATTAAACATGAAACATAAGGTATGACATAATAAAGCGTTAAAGAATTCTCAAGTAATGATAGTTTACTAATTTTTTAAATTGAAACTTCACGAATCATTTTCTTTTGTGTTAGTTGTTATATGTATATGTGCATAGGTGAATTTTTTTTTAAACATTGTTTATTTATGTCTGTGCTGTTTATTGGACCCGCGTATTTCAGAAACGTTGTTCCTGTTATTGGAAAAGTTATCCATACATAAAGAAATTTGCATGCACATTGCTTATTAAGTAGTTCATGGGGAGTTACGTTACATAAAAGAAAGGAAAAATTTAACTAATGTACTCTATAATTATATTATTAAATAAGAAATTACATGTATGAATCCTACATCAGACAGTTTTATTAATATTCCAAGAGCTCACCTTCCAAGATCTTATCATGTCTTTAGACATATCGGAACTTTGTTCTCGTTCCCTTTGATGGCGGAGAGTGTAAACACTATGTCTAAAGGCAAAACATCAAAAGCATGAATAAAAATATACCAATACCACAAGGAAATGTTTGAAAGCTGTACGTGTTTTACCAATGGAAGATTTCCCTGTGGATTTGAATAAAAGTTATGTGCCCTGCAATTTTACATTAGGTTAAGAAAACCACAGACTCTAGATTTAAGGGGGGATATGCTGGTAACTGAGACTTGGGAAAGGAAGTAAGACGTAATGGAGAGAAAAAAATAAACCAAGTGATTTCTTTTTAGGCGCTCAAAGTAAAAGTTCACCATATATCATCGTCTTCATTAAAATAAAATATGAAATTTTTTCATATATATATATATATATATATATATATACACACACATATATATATATATATATACATATATATATATATATATATATATACAAATGTAAAAATAAAATGGTGAAAACTGCTACCATCATTCTAATTTGGTAGCTTTCGACATATTGTAATTTTCAGCCTATCTGTAATTGTTATTATGCAAAATTGATAAAAATTAATAAAAATTATTATAAGTAGATGAGTAGGAAGATATATATATATATAAAATATATATATGTATATATATATATATATATATATATATATAAATATGACCCAATCTAGGTCGTATTAAGGGGGTTCACACTTCACATCTTGGGGGAAACAAAGATAGAGAAAATCCATTTCTTGTTAACACAATTAGAGGGGGAGGTCATGCATAAATGAGAGTCGAATTGTTGATTTTCCACAGCTGCTATATTCTATTTAAGCTTACAAGGGCGCCCTTAATTATGATTACGTTACGTTAAGACAAATCCCTTAGTTAAATGGTACTCGTGGCCACACATGCTGGCACCGCGACCTCTCTGTAGGTCTACACACTCAAGACTCCAAAGTCTAACTGAAAACTTTGGGGTAATTTCAAACGCCCAAACCACGGCCTTTCTATGCCTGATCGATGATTGGCTGTTTTGACCCGAAAGTCTCAGGACAACCAATTGGGAGAGATTTTGGGGACGCTAACTTTTAAAAAATATTTTTTGAGGGCCCAAGCCACGCCAATAACTACATTCTCATAGTGCCGGCGAGGGCTTTCTCTAACAAGGGGAAAAACGTTACACTAACCACACTGAACCGCACTCGGTTCATATATATATATATATATATATGTGTGTGTGTGTGTGTGTGTATACACACCCACACACACACACACAATCATATATATATATATATATATATAAATGTATACATATATATATATATATATATATACATATAGATATATATATATATATATATATATATTTATATAAATTACTGTTATGATGAGCCAAGGTTACATGTGATTAACATTAATGGTGGCAGGTATGAGGGTTTAACTTAGCTTTGTTAAATTAAATGGCTTTGGTCATTTACAGTGATTGGAGTAAGAGAGAGAGAGAGAGAAAGAGAGAGAGAGAGAGAGAGAGAGAGAGAGAGAGAGAGAGAGAGAGATAGACCATTATTCTATACTAGTATATGCGTTGCATGTTGTAAATGCATTATATGGTTCCTTCCGTGAAACACACAGAGTCATGCTGTATGGTAAATACAGGTTGAATGTAGTCAATATGATGCAATCCTCTTCAGAAGTAGAGCTATCCGAGTACGGCATATGTCAAGGAAGTGGCATAACCTGTGGCTTGCAAACGTCTGTGCATGTATTATGGTTCGTATTTTTTTTTTGTATGTGCTCCTTTGCTAGGTGTTATTAAGTTTGAATTAAGTGGTAAAATTCTCCATAACGTGATGTAGGCTATGCAGATCATTAGAAGTTGTGGCAGATGGAAAGAATCTCCAGGGCCAACCAATGGCTCACCATAAATAATTTCTGGTTTTGATACATCCATTGTGTCCTTGGGAAGGATTGTCTGTTCGAGGAGGACATGGAAGAGTTGTATAAGCTATGTGTAGCTGCTTTGAGGGTGAGATGAAAATCTTCCACTATTCTGTTGGCTGTACATGGTTATAGTAGTCTGTTGTATGGTAATGCCAAGCAAATGCCCAAATGATATCTACAAGTGAGAGGTTAAAATGACATTTCTGCTGGAAGAATATGCTCTGTGAGGCCAAATCTTATTAAGTATCTGGAATGTAACGCAGCAGTACATGAGGTGGATATTACATCTTGCAAGGAATTTCGTTAGGTCAATGAGTGGAGCAATCGATGACTGTTAAAAAGTAACAGTGTTTTTGTGATGTGGGTAGAGGGCTTACCACATCAAATACGAGGTGGGCAAAATGACACTAAGATTGATGCACTTTTGAAGTTTGACATGGAACAGAGGCACAAAACCAATACTTGGCTTTCTTAATATTACTATGCAACATGAACTTTGACTTCAGTAGGTATGAAGTAGATCAGTGCCAATAGTTCACAGTTGAAAATAGGGTAACTGGATTCTATCTTGGAAATTTTTCTACCGAAGAAGATCAATGGGCGTGGTAATCTGTTAACCATGGTTGATTATTTTCCAAATAGGGATGTCAATGGTTTCAATGAATAGTAGGAGGGGTGCAGTTGGCGAGGAAAAGCTGAGAGCAGTAATAGTTTAAGGGATTTCTTTGCATTTAAGAAGACTGGCTACTACCTTAAGTTTTCATGTTTACCTTTGAGGGAGTTATACAGGGGGAAAGTGTGGCGGTGATGACCAGCAAGAACTAGTGATGATAGTTCGCCATGCCCAAGAACTTCTGCAATCCTTTGACAATCAAGAACGTGGCGAACGTCTGCACTGCCCATACCCTCTTAGGTAGCTAGTGGATACCTTCAGGAGTGACGTGGTGCACCAAGAAAGACATTTCATTGTCACTAAAGGAATATTTGTTGTACCTGACTAAAAGGTTGTTTCACGGCATGTAGCGAAGAACATTGTGTAAGGTATACAAGTGGTCTTTGTAGGGAGAGAATAAGAGTATGTCATTCATAAACTATTCACAGAAGAGAAGGGCCATCTAAGATGTTATTCATGGGTTGCTGAAATTCAGTGTCTGCCCCTGAATTATGAACGCCAAAGCAGGATTAATCAAAAGTACATGTGCCAAAGAGGGTAGTTACGATTACAGTCTGACATATCCTTTTTGTTCTAGGACACCTATTAATACCTCTACAGGAGGTCGATGGAGTAAGCCATTTATCACTGTGAAGGTAGGTGTTGATATCGGTCATATTAGGGACGAGTAATAAGTTACTTCCCACTGCATATTAAGATGCCTGCAATTCCCATACGGATGTGGGGATCCATCCTTTTCCAGGACGATATGTAGGGGCTTGAGGAATTTGGAAAAATATCTATTTCTTACATTTCCGTGAATATGCGTTTAGCAGCTGTCAAATGGTCTGCTAAGAAACCTCTTAATCTTGAAACACCAGGGACCCTATCTTCCTCACATGGTGATAGATATCGTTCTCGTTGGGAATTGTTGGTGCCTGGCATAATTCTGGATATAAGACATTAGGATATAAAGTGAGAAGGTATGTGTAGGCATCTGTGAGTGAGCTGATGTGGAGACAGAGGTCAGAGAAAGCAGGTGATAAAGGTGTAAACGTTGATGTGCACTGTCAATTAGGATGTAGAAATTGGCGAGAAAACTTGAACCGATGAGAATCAGTATAACGTTGCCGATGAAGAAATTTCTCTGGTACTTTCACCCCCAAATGACATTGCCAATGTCTCTTAACCAAGAGTCGGCATATCAGATCCGTTAACCCCTCGAGGCTTATATCAGCAGACTTACTAATGGCACCATTCGTTTAAAAGTAAATGCGTCAGTAGGGATCGACATGTCCCGGTATTCAACAGGATGTTCACATCAATTCCTGAATCATTTCAAAAGAAGATATTAGTAAATGGAAAAGCCATCGATTATGGCTGTGGCCTGATTAACCGTTTTTTATCTTTAACATTAGTTAAAAAAATTTCTTTGCAGAAGCCAAAAATCTGGAGTGGTATTAGCACAACAGAGGGCGAGGGGGGTTATTCATTAGCTGTTGAGGGTGCGGGTTTGAGCTGGCATAGATTGAAGTCATCAACTCCTTCATGTGTAGGATGTTGTTATTGGAAAAGGTGGATCACAGAGTTTTGGGTAGGTGATGTACCCAGAGACTCAAAGTAGAGTTACTTCGTGAGGAGAACTGTCTGCAGAAAAGCATTGGTGAGTAACGAAGACCATATCTCTGAGGCTAAGCTACACCTTTCAATCCACCAACGATTGTTAAGAGACCCTACAGTAAATATCTGGGCTATACATGGGATCGCAAGAGGAACTATTATGCTTTGCTGCTTAAGCGGGTAACGCCCTTGGTGCATTGGAATCAGGCAAACGCATCTCTAATGGTGAAGGGCGGAATTTTACCGTGGCTTCTGAGGGAGCATGGAGATAGGAATCAGTGGACCTCTTCGGAGGATATAGCAGACAAAGCGGTGAGTTGGTGAGCTGGGAGATGGTGGGCAAAAAGTTACATCATGTTCACAAATGAGGTGAGCCATGAATATATGTGAATAACACAAGACCTGCTAGACAAATGGTTTATTTAACAAGAAACACAGGTATTTATGTGAACAGTGATGTCAATAGAGCCACTATTAGCTTGTGTACATTCAGCAGCGTTTGTTGTGTAGAATGAGAACTGCTTGCAGTGTAAAGTTAGGTACAGTGAGGCAGGTATCTAGGGATTACTTTCCCATAAAAAATTAACAATAAGACATTGGTAATAAAATAAAATCAAACTTCGCATGTGTTATATTCAACACTTTTTGTTGCTTATGTTGCCTCGGGTCGACAATAGAGATTAGTTCACCCAACTTTCAACTGGGCTCCACAAGGCACTAGAAGAGTTGGAAGACCCAGGCCTACAAGGCTGAGGTCTTTGACGCCTGGAGTAGGGAATGATGAATGGAGAAGTATTGATTTAAAAGCTCAAGATAGCGACGACTGGTGAAATCTAACCGATGCTGTTTGCGTCAATAAACGTAGGAGATAACGATAATAATGATAATGATGATAATGATGATAATGACTATTATAATTATTATCATTATCATTATTATTGGGTGGGTGTATTTAGTAATTTTTTATGTTTATAGCTTTTATTTTCATTTGGTTATTATCTAATATAATCGAAATTATAACAACGATAACCACCATTGGTGTATTATCCAGAGAGAAAATAGTCTGTAAGACCCCGGTGGAAGATATTACGAACCAAGGAAGGAATTTACATTTTAAGATATATTCTTCGCCAGAAAGAGAAAAGTCAGGTCTTTCTCGGTTCTAGAAAGAAACCATAAACATAAGCCTAACAACCTGATCCTATTCCCAATAGAAGAGAGACATCTTCCAGGTGGTGGGTAGTATATAAATATCTATTGTCAATCGTTCAGTATTAAGAAGAATGATTATAAACAATAAGACTATAAACTATGTTTGATTATGTTAATAGTGAATGATTATCTTCACTATCATATATTTGAAGGTACATTTACAGTACAACTGATGTTCATCATCATAATTATCAAACATTTTATGAAGGTAATTATTATTCAAAACTTCATTATAAATAGTGTGATGCATGGGCAAGAAGCATCACATATACAAAAGAAAAATTAATGCTCTCTCTCTCTCTCTCTCTCTCTCTCTCTCTCTCTCTCTCTCTCTCTCTCTCTTAAGATATTTCTAAACATCCCAAAAAACAAATGTAATTCTGTCATGTCATCGTTAAACTTCAGGGACATATTACACTTTATGGATAACAACGTTTGTTGACTTCATCTGTGCTTGTTCGCACTCACAAAATTCTAAGAAAATAAAACAAGCAGTATTACGCTCAATTTCCCTCTGGGGAACATGACCTTAATTATCTCATGCTTGTTAGAAACTTTACATCTCTTGGTGCTTGTTTCTTTTCACTGAAGTAAAATGAAAAATAATGATGCAATCAAAAATACTTTACGTCAAAGGAACTCTTATGGATAATTTGTTTGGCACTTTACACCAAACAACAAAACAATTGCTTTGAATCTTAATATTATTTCTGTTGTGGATCTGATGTCATCTTTTAAAATGATACATTAAATAAATCACTTCATATATTCGTCAAGACAAGGGATCTCGTATTTTTAACAATCTCATATTTTCTGTTTATCTATGCACAGCATACATAGAAAGATTCCAATTAATTCTCATTGTATTTGTGGACCATTGATAGGCATGATATTGTTTTTAGATCTCTCCTGGCAATTAAGTGAAAAAAGGTATACAATAGTGGTAAATTTCATCCGGGTGATCATGTAATTTACATAATGCGTATTGTAAAGCTTATATAGCTAAGATACTTATTAAATACGAAAAATTTCAGGCGAAACTACTGACGAGAAGTTTAAACTTTTTTTTTTTTTTCATGTTCAGCGAGATTTACTATTATGAAGGGGTCCCTAGAGAATTCAAAAGAAGCAATTTTATCACTTAATATCTGTTGTTGATAATAAGCCCATTTTTATCCTTGAAAGCAGATATCTCTAGGCCCCTTGTTTCAAGTCTTTTTTTTTTTTTTTTTTACATTAACTTGATGCTTCTTCATTTCTTCAGTGTTTCCTTAACTTTTGTCTTATTGCGTTTACGATTCGGATATAAGAAATAATTTTGCTAATAGAAGTAATGAAACACCTGAACTGATACCAAATGTAAAGACGTAGAGAAGTAAATAAAGTAATTTTAACGTATAGTAAGAGGCAACTCAGCTTTAGCAAATGATCTAACAATTGGTTAATAGCAGATGAAAGAGATTTTATGGTAGTAAATCTCCATGAACTTTACATAAATTTTGTGCAATAATGACATATTACTATAATTTGAGGAAATCGTACAAAAAAATTTAATATAAAACCGCATATATACACGTATTCATACTCACACACAATGAAAGAAGGTTAACCATGGCGTGGAGAAGTTTCAGTAAACAAAATAGGATTATGAAACGTAATATGATGCTTTCTCTAAGAAGAAAACTTTATAAGGGTAGCCTCCGGGTTGAGAGGGTACTAATTGTAAAAATATTTGCCAAAAATACACTAATCAAGACAGGCCAATGAAATTTTGAGGCATTATTAGCACTATAATAAGGCATATCCTCTGTAAGTTTTATCATCCTACAGGGAAAATAAAGGATTTTATGAATAAAAATGTGAAAATTGGAGCTAGCGACTTAATTAAGTTTGGTGACCAGTGAGAAACTAATGTCTTGAATTGAAATTCGCTCTGTCATTATGTTTGTTTATCCATATGGAACAAGCAGACCAAGTTTTATCAAAATCGAACAGTAAATAAGTACACAGAAAGAAAAAAACGAGGAGGTTAGGTTAGGGTAGGTAGTGAAACCCCGGCTGGTGATGGAGGGATACCTAGAAATAAATATTCACCAAAAATTAAAATTTCGATTTAGGGAAAAAACCTTCTGTGTTTTTCTAGGTATTATGTCACTTAATGGCCTAAAACATCTAAATATTATATTACTTAAGGCATAAGAGCAGGACAAGCAAAGAAATACACCCCTCTCCCGAAAAAGAAAAAACGAGAAATTACGATTTTTGTCTGATGACGAAAATATTGGATATAAAAACATAGTCTCCCCTGAGCTCATTTTCTTTGATATCACTGATATGAGAAAACGTATTTGAACAGTTTTAAAGGGGTAACCTATAAAAATTAGAAAATTACTAATGATATTTCGTATTTTTTCTATTAACATAAGGGGGGCGTTGATGACCAGGGGGGGGGGGGGGCATTATAGAGGCTGGAGATGAATTCTACACATATCACGGCCTTCTGATAGGTAAAAGGAAGACTTTTAGCAAAGAAATAAACAATTGGGAAAATTCACCCCCTCAACCTGGAGAGAACTTAATCACATGGTCTTATCAGTATAACCTTATGCATCAGAAACTTTGAGCCCTACTAAAGCTTCGGCACATAAACAGGTTACAACTCAAAGAGCTATGGAACGAATAATGATGGAGTTGACAAGCAGATAAAGAAAAGGGAAGCATGGATAAAAGAGTAAACTAAAAGAAAAGAAATGAAAATGGGCAGGCCATATAATGAAAATCACGAATGTTAGTGATATATATATATATATATATATATATATATATTCATCATAAAATAACCACGTGTTGCAAACTCATAATTCAGCTATCATAGTGGAGATGGGTTTATTTCAAGCCTATGAACAGATTCATGAATTCGACAGGATTATGTACGAAGACTTGTCATAGACTTATATCTCTCTTGATGGCTCAGTTGGTAGAATCCTCGGAGGCACTGTTTCTGGCCGAATAGGTAGGGGTTCGAATCTCTACCCGGCAAGAATCTGTTAACATAAAATGAATTACAAGTGGATACATATTCCCAAGATAGAATTCGATATTAAATGCCATTCGGGGGTGATATATATATATATATATATATTTACATATATATATATATATATATATATATATGTATATATATATATATATATATATACATATATATTTATATACATATAAATATATGTATATATATATATGTATATATATATACACTGTATATATACATACATACATATATATATATATATATATATATACATGTGTCCGCTTCTCGGAAAAAATATATTTAGCGTGCTCATCTTCATGGATGAGAAGTTTTGATTTTAAGGACGAATGGTAATAACCAAGAGAGTTGATCACATAAACTTTGTGTTTTGAAAAGAGTGTAATAATTGCAATGGTAGAAAACTTGGAGATTCGTGTGGGAATGTATAGAAAGGTAACTATAATTCATGGTCGTTTCCCACAGTGTGTTTACTGAAGACGAGAGAAAGGGGGAATTTTTACTATAATCCAAAAGAGTCTTTGGATGTATATCTCCAGGATTGGAAATAAGGGTCTCTATGTCAAATAAAGGTCTATTGTTTTGAAGGGTGTCATAAGTGTCTAGACATTTTTCTATTTATCATTTGATAAATAGTGAATATGGCTTTAGTTATTTTTTTTCTGATGGTATATATCATCAGTGAAACCAGCATAATGGAAAATAATGTGCTGTCCTGTACAAACTTGAGGGAAAATTTATCACGCTAAAGATATACATTGAAGCAGAATCATCACTAACATTATTACTAGTAAAAAATTAATTATATTTCAATCATAATGCTTACATCCAAAATAGGTAACTGAATCATCTATACCTCTTATTGGATTGAAGATTAGAAAGATACTACAAATAATGAATGCGCATGTGTAATAAAAATTGTAAGAAAAAAGTGTATTCGCTCACCTGCGGTTATTTAGCAAAAATATATCTATCTTAATTTTTTGTTAACCCTTTGAATTTTGTAATTCTATGATTTTGTAGATTTAAAATTCCGTTTAAAAAAGACATAAGGAAACTATTATAAAATACTTATGTTTAGAAGCAGGCAACATTTAATCTTTTTTAGATCCCATGACCCTTTTTTAAAAAATATTTTGCAATAAAATAGAAATGGCGGTGCAACCCTGGAGTGAGCATAATAGCATCCGGAAAATACATGACAATAGGATTTTCCGAAAACAGTTTTCTTTTGTTTTTATTTCCTGACAAAAGAAAATCTTCGAAAGGATTGCACTTCCAAGAAACTAAAGAAAGAGATGCCGGGCACTATATTGTAGTGGTAAAATTGAATTTCCCCCAAGTAAGTCTTCCCCACCCAATCTTCATGCATAAGTGATCAACTTCCGAGAAGTTTTCATCGCCGGCAGGACTTGATAATGATTTCCTCGAAGTGGCATGGCCGAAGATAGGATACTTTTCTTGAACCAAAGCAGGGAAAATTAAATCTCTTATTTCCAAAAATACCTCACTTCACTGAGATTTCATAAAATGAATATGGTTGATCTAAAACTTGAATAAAAGTGTGTGATGTGCTATTGATGAATAACTCCCTTGACATTATGAGTAAGTAAAATACTTTAATGATATTATCGAAATACATTTATTCAAATATATTATGGTGTTTGTACACGTTCGAGTCTTTTTTTTCTCTCTTAAATATTGTTAAATGTAGAAAAAATATAAAGGTAACTGATATAATTACACCACCACGCACTTCCATATACATATGCATAGACTTACAAACACATAACTATGTATTTATATTTATATATATATATATATATATATGTGTGTGTGTATATATATATATATATATATATGTATGTGTGTGTATTTATATATATGTATATATAAATTATATATATATATATGTATATATCAATTATATATATATATGTTTATATATAAATAAATATATATATATATATATATATATATTTATATTTATATTTATAAATTATACATGTATATATATATATATATATATATAAATACATATATATATATATATATATACATATATATATTCATATATATATACATATATATATATATATATATGAATATATATATATGAATATATATATATATATATATATATAAAAACATATATATATATATATATATATGTATATATATATATATATATATATGTATGCAGGTATATATATATATATATATATGTATGTATATATATATATATATATGTATTATATATATATATATATATATACACGCGCATATATATATATATATATATAAAAACATATATATACATATGTATGTATACATACACACACACATATATATATATATATATATTTATATATATATATACATATATATATATATATATATATACTGTATACTCTACCATTCATAACACCTTTTTTCTTCAATCAACGCTGTCGTGGAAATCAGCCGTCTCATCATCGAGTTAGCATAAATTACAGGACAAACAAGATTCAAAGGCTTATAATGATATGTGATTTGACTCAATATTCCTCTAGTTGGAAACTTTGACATATTAACTATAAAATAATTTGGTGCTAGAAAAGGTTCAGTACGGTTTTATGTTTGAAGAGATATTAGTTTTAGCTCCATATACCAATCAGTTCCTCTCAGGATCCTACACGATTTCTAGAACTTTTTCCTTTTTCAATTTTAATCACTT
>NC_090732.1:33374798-33379798 GCF_036898095.1 Palaemon carinicauda | reverse complement strand
TTCACTGGTCGACCATGTCCACTCATCACCTTCCCAACACTCACAGCAAAAAAAAAAAAACAATCGTTAAAACGATAGTCCACTAATACACAAAGGAGGAGGAGGAGGAGGAGGCGCAAAAACACTATTCAACAATCGGAGAGCCACTTACATTAACACTATAGTAAACAAACAACAAAAATACTTTAACTTAAAAAGAAAAACAAGGCTGATTTAAATAAAATAAAGAAATAATTTTACGTTAACCTAATACCTTCCTCCCCCAAAACAAAAAAAAATTATTCACATAGAATACATTTTTGTTTCAAAATTAAATACTGTAAAAATGCTGAAATGAAAATTAATTAACAATGTTACGGAAATACAAAACCTGAAAAGAAGTTATAAATATAACAATACATATGCCAAAAAGAAAAAAAAAACACATAGCTTCACGAAGAAGATTTACCAAATCAGAAAATGGGACTCTTAAATTAAAGGCTAAACTATACCTCCAACGAGTACAAAATAATAGGAAAAAATTGATAAACCTTACTAAGGTTGAACATACAAAAACAACGCACTTAACCAAACCTACATATAAACTAAACTCTAAGATAAGGACTCACTCATACGCACACCCATACTGGCCATTAGATTTTACTATGGAAAAATAGTTTTATACAAACCCGATGAAGACACGAGAAGGGCGAGGGAGGGACAAAAGCCAAGATTACATACGAGAAAGGGCATCAGGAATGCGGTTCTCCGATCCCTTAATATGTTTTATAACCAGAGTGAATTCCTGCAACTGCAAAGCCCATCTCAAAATTCTCTGATTGGACCCTTTCATCCTTTCTATGAACACTAGAGGATTGTGGTCAGTCCAAATCTCTATCGAGAAGGAGAAATTGGTCACATAGGGTTTAAAATGTAACAAAGTACGAACCAAGGCCAAGGCCTCCTTCTCGATAGTTGAATACCGCCTCTCTGCTGCCAATAGTTTACGGCTAAAGTAAGACACGGGAAGTACCTCTCCAGCCCCATTTCTCTGAAAGAGAACACCTCCAATGCCCACATCACTAGCATCCACCGCGATAATGAACGGTTTCTGAAAATCAGGGGATATTAATATTGGGTTTGATATCAGCACCAGCTTGAGTTTAATGAAAGACTCCTCACATTGAGGAGACCACGCAAATTTCTGTCCTTTCTCCAATAACTTAGTAAGCGGCTGAGCAATGTCCGAGAAGTTTCGCACAAACCTTCTATAATAACCTGTCATTCCAAGGAATCTCCGAACTTCCCTGACATTACTCGGCCTCTTCAAATTTAAAATGGCATCGAGATTGGCTTGTTTAGGGGCTACCTGACCCAAACCAACCTCATGACCCAAATAGCACACTTTGGCTTTACCAAATTCACACTTACCCAAGTTCACAACAAGACCGGCATCCCTCAAAGCTTCAAACACTTTTCTCAATCTTACTATATGAGTTTGCCAATCATTGCTGTTAACAACTAAATCATCAATATAAATCTCAGTGCTTTTCAACCCACAAATGACTCTGTTCATAAGCCTCTGAAAGGTACATGCAGCATTTTTCATCCCAAAGGGCATCACTTTACATTCGTAAAGCCCAAAGGGAGTTACAAATGCGGAAATTTCCCGGGCTCGATCAGACAGGGGCACTTGCCAATACCCTTTCAGCAAATCCAACTTGGTTATGAATTTTGCAGACCCTATCTGATCGAGACAGTCGTCAATGCGAGGGAAAGGAAAAGAGTCATTTTTGGTACTGGCATTAACTTTACGGTAATCCACACACATTCTGTACTTTCCATCAGACTTTTTAACTAAAACTATCGGAGAGCTCCAAGGACTTATCGAAGGTTGGATGAGGTCGTGTTTCAGCATATACTTTATTTCCTCCTCGACTATGTCCCTTTTCACTGGATTTAGTCGATAAGGACTCTGCTTTACAGGAGAAGCACTGCCCACATCCACATCATGCTGAAGCAACCTCGTCCTACCTGGCGAACTAAGAAATATTTCTGGAAAAGAACAGATTAAATTAATAATGTCCCTTTTCTGGGTAACTTCCAGATGGTCCAGCTCTCTTTTCAAAACCTCTAGATTTTGAACGTTATTAAAGAGAGCATCAGAAGATACCTGACCAACCAAGTCCTCAAAGTTATCCTCTGGAGACTCTACTTCTACAGACACAGGTTCACACACCATAGCTAAAGGATCCCTACCACCTGAAATATAAGATTTTAATCTATTAATATGAAAGACCCGGCACTTTCGTTTGGTCCCGGGGGCTTCAATTTCATAATTCACTTCAGACAATTTTCTCAAAACCTTCCAGGGCTCAAGGAAATTGTCTGAGTCTGTACTCAACACCAATACCAATTCCCCAGGCTCAAACGATCGCACCTTGGTTTTCTTATCAAAATTTGATTTCATGATTACTTGGGAGGAAGCCAAATTTTCTCTTGCAAATTTCCACGCAATGGCTAACTTTTTCCGTAAATTCTCTACAAATTTCATCACATTAAGTTCCTTTTTCTGCCCAGATGATAACAATTCATGAAAAATTTCCAACGGACCACGTACTTTGTGCCCATAGATCAGCTCAAAGGGAGCTACACCTGTAGATGCATTTGGATGGTTCCTTATGGCAAAGAGAGCAAAGGGAAGTCCCTTCTCCCAATCCTCTCCTTTTTCATAGCAGTATTTTTTTAAAACTGATTTAAGTGTCTGGTGGAATCTTTCCACCACACCCTGACTCTCGGGATGGTAAGGTACGCTGGTAGTGCCACTGAATGGCCAGTTCAGCACACTTACCCCTAAATACCTTACTCGTAAAATTCGTCCCACAGTCGGTCTGAATTTTACGAGGAAGTCCGTATCGGGAGAAAAATTCAACAAGCTTCTCAAATACTGCATTGGAAGTTATCTTTTTCATTGGGAATGCTTCAGGAAATCTAGAAGCTCGGTCCATGATGGTCAGGAGATGAGTAAACCCAGTCTTTGTTCTGGGCAAAGGCCCCACCACATCTATAACCAATTCCACAAAAGGTTCCCCAATTGCTGGAATGGGATTTAGAGGTGCTTTAGGGATCACTTGATTGGGCTTTCCCATCACCTGACAAACCTCGCAATTACTAACAAATTGTTTTACTGATGATTTCAATCCTGGCCACCAAAAACATTTTGCTAATCTTTTGAACGCCTTAAATACTCCAAAGTGACCAGAAAAAGACTCATCATGTGACAACTTCAAAACAGACTCCCTAAATTGTGAGGGAACCACAATTTGTTCCACTCGAGAAGTTTTGTTCAGATCATGTGTAGACGGACGACTAATTCGATATAACAAACCTTTCATTACACAAAACCTCGGTTTAGTTAAATCGGCTGTGTCACCCAACTCAAAATCAAACTCTTGTTTCTGAGCCTCAATAAACGTTAAACGGTCCCAATCAAGTTGCAAGATATTACTAGTACTACTAGGACTACCTACTGGCCCGGGCCTTTCTAACTCTACTTCTAAACTACTTAAATCTAAGTCATCATCATTTATCAAATCAGCTGCCTTAGCGGAGGCCCCAGTCACCACCGTCACAGGACAAGCATTCACAGTCACAATAGGGAATAATTCCAGACCCCTATGGTCTACCATGTCATTTCCTAAAATACCATCTATATTTGGAATAGGGAGTTTCTCCACCACAGCCAACTCTGTTACCTCATTATACCCAGGGAATGATAATTCAACTTCCACCAATGGAGCTGAAACCACAGTATTCGGGAAACCTCCCAGAATCACGTAATTCCCTGAATATTCAACTAAACCATTTAAAGATTCCCTTAATACTAAAGAACGAGCTGACCCTGTGTCTCGCAAAAATTTTACCTTTAGAATTCCTGAATTCGTAACCAGTCTACCAGGCCATATATATTTATCATAGAGTCATGAAGGTCTATTACCAGTTGGTTTTACATTGCTGTCATCACCACTATTTACATTGCTACCTTCCGTTACCGGTGGATTCTCAACCTTGGGGTTGTTAGGAATAGTCTTATTTGTTATTACAGATATAGGATTGTCAATATTGTTATTATTTCTCTCCAGATACCTCCTCCTGGCATTACACTGAGCTTGATAATGTCCAGGCTTATTGCACCAAAAACAGGTCCCATTACCTTTGCTCACATTACCAGACACTACCCTGTTTTTGGAGAAGAATCTAGAGGGCTCTCCATTTGAAATATTTCCCTGAGTCTTTTCATTCTTATAATAGGTTGGAACACCTGAATGCTTTACCCTGTTGTTAGCTACATTATTAGATTTATTATTACCATCATTTGGCTTGGCAGACTGGAAATCTAGACCCTGAGACCCAAAATTGCCGGACCCTGCTCGATGGGTTAAAATAAATTCATCGGCAATCTGAGCCGCTTTACTTAGGTTAGCTGCTTTCACCTCTTCCAAGTATATCCTCAGTTCTTTACTACAATATTTCTTAAATTCTTCCAATAACATTAATTCCCTCAAGGAGGAGAAAGAGACTACCTGACGACTCTTCAGCCAATTATCAAATTGCTCCTCCTTGAGCCTAGCAAACTCAACATATGAAATGGAAGCATGCTTGCTAAAATTTCTAAATTTTAGACGATAGGCCTCAGGGACAAGATCATAAGCCTTGAGGACCAACGCCTTTACTTTACCATAATCACGGGCTACGCCCTCCTCCAAAGAATTATAAACCCTGATTGCCTTGCCCACCAGCCTACACTGAATTAAGACTGTCCACATCTCGGCGGGCCAAGACAACCTGGTAGCTACCCGTTCAAATGCTTTAAAAAATTCCGGCACATCTTTTTCGTCAAATACAGGGACTAACTTCAAAGCTGCCCCTATATTAAATTTATCGACATATGGACCACAAGGAGTATTCAATTTATTAGGAACTTTTTGTAACTTAGCCAACTCCAAATTTACTTTAGCCAT
>NC_090732.1:33329798-33369798 GCF_036898095.1 Palaemon carinicauda | reverse complement strand
TAATTCTCTGCCCAAATTGCAGCAGAATTGAAGTAATGAAAATTTTAATGAGTGGATGATGTATAACTTTTTCACTCATGCATTCAGGAATCTTTCGCGACTTAATTTTTGTTTAAAAATAGCTAAATAACTTACTTAATTGGAGGTGAATATAATTTATACCTGCCACACATATTTCTACATAAGTATCATTCTATCATCCTTTCCCAATTGGATACAATAATTCACATGAATAGAACACGGGAGATGTGCTTCCATCTTATGACAAGAAGTAGAAACATATTTGTAATACAGATAATATGTATTACAACAATATATAGAGTACATCCCAATGTTCTAAAAGCAAAGAATACGTTGCTAGCTAATCAAAAGCCCTATTGTGGGTATCAATCCTCTATACAGTGAGGGGGTAAGATGTTTTTTTTTTTTTTTTTTTTTTTTTTTTTTCCAGGGTGGGGGTGCGTTACATTTCGAAGAAGCAAATATAAGAACTAACAATAATGGGGAAAACCTTATCAAATTAAGATTCACAGAAGACTTAGTTTTGTTTATTGAATAATGGAGGGAAATGGATAATTAATGAAGAATTGTGTGATATTAAGAATATATATCAGTCAGTTAGTAGTGAAGACTTGGGACACGCAGTTACAAGGAGAAATCCATTGACATCAAATTGATCATGCTAAATATCCCTTTATTGATAGTGAGGTCAAAAGAAAACCCTGGAATGACTAGAGAGAATATTTAGACAGTAAAGCAGATGAGGCTGACAAACCTATGAATTCCGGAAGTCGCTATGGTATAAGAATTGCTCCTAGAATTTTTAATGAAATTTCGACTGGGGCAAAGAAGAAGCATATACCAATCAAGAAGAGAGATCGCTCTATTATAGTAACATAAGATGAAGAAAGACAACGTTAGAAGGAACACTTTAGCAAGGTTATGGATAGCAGATATAAAGGGATTAATTTGATTGATGTACCTGAAGCTGATGAAGACCTTGATGTGCCCATGAATGAATTCAGTGTGTTTGAAGTCGAAGCTATTCCAAACAAAATCTATAGCGACGGAAAGCCCAGGGATACGATGGAATAACTGCCGAGATAATACTGGCTCAAAATGAAGTGACTCCCAGACTACTTGCAAGACTATTTTATGGAATGTGGTATGAAGAGGCAAAGCATGATGAATGAGTGTTAGGAGTGTTAGTGAAAATAGCAAAGAAATGAGACCTGACTGATTGCAATAATTAGAGAAGCATAACACTTATATAGTATGTTTATTCTAAAGATACTGGAGAGAAAGATCGATTAAAAGCTGAGAGAAGAACAAAAATGATTTAGAAAAGGTAAAAGTTGCACTGACCAAATTCTAATTTTGAGACATGTACAGCAATGCGTAGAATATGGAAATCCCATTTTGATGGCATGTGTGGACTATGAAAAAGCCTTTGATAGCGTGCACCGGCCAATTTTGTGGAGAGTCTTGCGTTATTATGGAATTCCTTATAGATATTTAAATGTGATTAAGTCTGTTCATGAGCATAACGAGTACAAAATTAATGATAATCGAGTATTATCAAATTAATTTCCAGGGAACAGTTGAGTACTCCAAGGAAATTTGTTGTCATGTTGTTTATCTCCCTCATAGATTTTGTATTGCGTGGAATAGTCAGAGTCGGTGGAGAAGGATTGTACTGCATTGATGATAGGAATTTAGCAGACCTAAAGTATGCTGACGATGCTGTCCTTGTTAGCAGAACACCACCGGAATTGCAATATTTGCTTACTAAAATGCGTGAAATATCACAGGAAGTTGGGCTGAAGATAAATAGAAGAAAGACAGATGATGAGAACGGAGTATGCAATGGAAGATGAAATATCATTTGAAGAGGAACAAAATAATGAGGTAGAATGATTTAAGTATTTAGGAAATATGATCTCTAATGCAGGCTCATTAGAATTAGAGTTTAGTGAAAGATTGAAAAAAAGCAAATTAGTCATTAGCTAGATTAAGTAAAATTTGGAAATCGCCTTAGATTAAAATAGATTTAGTAGATTTGAGAACAAAGTCCTTAGAAGGATGTTGCGAATTAAATGGCAGGACAGGATTAGAAATCAAACTATAAGACAGACTACTTGAGTGCCATATGTTGATGAGATCATGATGAGGGGTAGATAGAGATGGTTTGGGCAAGCTCTTCGCTCGCACTCCCCAAGAGAGATTAGTTCACTAAACGTTCAGTTGGGCCCCACAGGGCATTAAAAGAGTTGGAAGACCCTGGCCTACATGGCTGAGGACTATGAAGTGCGAAATGGGAGATGATGAAGGGAAAAGTATTCAATAAAAAGCTAGAGATAGAAACGACTGACGATATCTAACCGAGGCACTTTGCGTCAATATGAATATGAGGAGAATATATATATATATATATATATATATATTTATATATATATATATATATATATGTGTGTGTGTGTGTGTGTGTGTGTGTGTTTGTATGGGTGTATCATGCAGATACCAATCAAAGATATTTAGAAAACAAAATAAAATTCAGGTATATGGCAAATATTAAAGTAGAACAAGGGATAATATAGCTGAGAACCAATATGTTTATTCATATCCCAAGGTCGTACGAAGCACCCTTACAAAGTATGCTGTGGAGACTGTGGAAAAATTTTTTTTTTCAAGGATTATTTGTGCACAGAAAGATCTGAAAGATATGGCTTTAGGAACGCATGGATTTTTTTTTTTTTCATTTTAGAGATTTATGGCATCATACTGACAGGATTGAGTCATCACTACTTTATAAAATTGTCTATTCGTCCATTGGAAAAATTTTGGAATCTCCATCATATACCAAACAAATTATAGTACCTTATCCGAAGGACAAACGAAAGCCGGCATATTGGACAACACCCCTCTGAATCCAGTTGTCGAAAAGATAATCTTTTGAGACAGACTATCAGCTAACCATCCTAAGTCAAGACGTCAACCTTCGATCCGGGGGAAGATTAGTAAGCCAAGCGGAAGTAAAAACTCAAGGTTGAACAAGAATTTGTAGAAAAATCTTTAGAGATGGAAGAAATTACTTCCTAAATAAATGTACGAAAAATATTAATTTCGAAATAGCTGAAGAATTTCAGTATTCTAGGTTTCTTTTTTGTAGGATTCTACTTTTTAATTTATTTTGCACCCTGAAGTGACGTAATACAAGAAAGGGCTGGGTACTTGGTGTTTCAGTTTCCAGTTTTCTTTGGATTTTATAATTATAAAAACAAGTGCGTGCGCACAGCGACAGTGACGCACACACACATATATATACATATATATATATATATATATATAGTATATATATATATATATATATAGTATATATAGTATATATATATATATATAGTATATATATATATATATATATAGTATATATAGTATATATATATATATATATATATAATTATATGTGTGTGTGTGTGTGCACACACACACACACACACATATATATATATATATATATATAAATTACTATCTCCTTCTGGGATCAAACCTAATTTCTTCATATGAAATGGAACGTCGCTACCAATCATTCCACCAGAGGCTCAAGAGAATTCGAAAACTAAGTTCTAACTGCATTTCAGAATTTATCTGGTGAGACATGTTCCATACCAGCAGGTTTTCCACGAGTCCCGGGCCCACCAGGTGACACAATGGATAGGTTTTAATTTGAAGTACCCCTAATGAGTCAATATTGATGAAAAGTACATGGTATTATGCTCCAATAAAACTGAATTTCTACCTCATACTGGAATGAAATCCTAATTTCATAATAAATAGCAGTTATCTATGATTTATCTAAAGTTTGCTAAGCGCATTGCCTTAAAAGACTGAACACAGGTGTATTTTACTTTCTCAGGTACAAGAAATAATCTGCCAAACTATTTAACGCTATTAATAGTGCCATTTTTTAAATAATTTTAGCACTTAAAGGCTGTGAATATTGTTCTTTTCATCCTTTTACAGTAGTGCAGCTGCATGAAGTGCGATTGTTCAGGATCCACTAAGAGAGGTTAGCCTACCAGCAAGTAGGGGTCGAGAAGCAAATGAGTGATGACTATACTGGGCCAGACTCACCTCTCCTGCCAGTCGTGTGCCACAGTTTGACTCAAGTCATTGTTGTGTGCATCGCCTTTTACTGTGACCTGTTTCCACGAGACTCTGTTTCATAAATGTTATATGTATCTCAGGTCAATAGAAAATATAATTATCACATTGTTTTGTAGTATCCTCATTATTGGAAACGGAATGATTACATAATTGCATTTGCATAAAATCTAATTCACACAAGCATTTTATGTACATTCTGTACACAGGTTATCATAAATATGTTCTTTTTGTCTACATATTGCTTTACCATTTTCATATAATTGTTATTTTCCACTTGTGCAATATTTTTTTTTATTGATTCTGATAACACTATCAAACTTTCTAATTTTAAGAAACACTGATATTGTGAAGTTTCATGCGATAGATAACCCAAACAGCTGGTTTGATATGGTAAACCGCAGAATTTTAATTAAACACTCCTTACATTGAATGTATTGGGGCACACATTATTGTTTAGTCTTTGCGTGAGATCCACATTTACCTTATGATGTTTTCCTAAACGCTTTCCATTTCCAGTGTATAATGTAGATAATTACCGAACATATTGAGCTAATACGAGGAGACGAACATTTGAAGTTAAACACAAATTCTTAAAAAGAGAGCGAGGTAAGTTCATTCCAGATTATAATCTACGTTTTAAGGTGAGACCTCATAAAATTTAGATAGGGGAGCATTTGCATACCAAGCGATTACAAGGATCATAATCTCCAATTGGCTCTTATTGATTTATCCACTAATACAGATCATATTACCATGAAGAGTATTGTTCAAGGTAATGTGTATAAAGTGCATGCAAGTTTTGCAAAATTGGTGCCAAAGAACAGTGTGGAAGCGACATATTATAGGAAGGGTTGTCAATCGTACCCAATAACTAACTAATGATTTGGACAATGATGAACTGCCAGAGTGCAAATGCAGAATGGAGAGAGAGAGAGAGAGAGAGAGAGAGAGAGAGAGAGAGAGAGAGAGAAGCCTACACCACATAATGAATGGTGTAGGACGACTGCCAGTGATGTCTTTTAACATTCAAGATGGGAAAGCTTATCCTGATCTTTGTTTGTATTGAATTACCTCTGACTTATGTTCATGTAGAAACATCTGTTTGAAATGATTTTATCTCTAAACATCACTCCACTATGTTCTTTTCGGCCATATTCTCGATTTTTTTTTTTTTTTTTTTTTCTGTGGGGTAGTGGGTGAGGAATGAGATCGTCACTGGTCTTGAGAATGTACAAAAAAACCAATCGGCTTTTAACCGGGCAGGTAAACATGACGCTATCCTGAAATTTCAACTCGCTCAAGGAAATATAAAAAAGACCCCTTAGTAATGCAATAAATTCCATCGATGATTTTGTAAAAATGAAAGGCGAACACCGGAGACATAGCCTAAATTGGTTAGGAAACACAGTGGGAAATTATCTTTGTTTTGTTACGGATAGTGAATAGGTCGAACTGGCTAACAAAATGTCAGCTAATGCGTATAGTGTTTATTCAAAGATGAATCAAGCTTTTTCATATAATAAAGCAAACGACAAACACGTTCATAAATTTATATACGCAACTTGTCAAGTGCAAGATGCAGTGAAATCAGTTAAAGAGAAAACAAACACTGCAAAAAAAAAAAAAAAAAAAAAAAAAATGTTGGAAGCTGTCACTCATGATTTTACTTGTGAACATGGTGACGGGAAAAAATTGAATCCTTATTTTTAAAACCTTTAGATTTCCTGAAGATCTTGAAAACCTTACATAAAATTATGCGGTTGCTCATGACTCCCGTAAACTTTCCTGAATTTTACCGTTTTGTTAAAGTAACAATTAAATCTTAGGGTCATAAGTTCCAGTTTTCAATCAGCATTGCAGTAGCCACAACAGCTTTGCCTTATTATTCATATAATTCAAAATTATGTGAACGCAAAAGGGAGAAAGCTTTGCTTTGAGTGTAAGAATCTGTTTTCCTTGCGTTGCTTTAAGTAAGAATGAACCAGTAAATTAATTAAAAGTTCTTCATCTCATAACTGCGTATTTCAATGAACTTGGGAAAGTCAGAAGTGCAATATAATTGTGAGTTTCGTTTGAAAAATAATTTTGAGATAAAAATGGTAAATATAAATCAACTATGATTAATCTCCAAAGCTATGGAAATATGATCTTGAAAAATCTGTGAATCCCGTACTACTGCTGTAGTAATAAACCCTGAGATAACAGTTCTTGATATTGCCTGAATATGTTCGGGTAGCGGAAAGACTTTAGGTGTATTTGACAAAAAGTCTGTAAAGATCAACATGAGACAGTTTATAATGACTACATGCTCGTTGAAGTCATAGATAAGACGTCTGAGTTTCATCTCCCAGCCCTGTACCTCAGCCTTTTTCATTTGAACGACTATAATTCATCATCATCGGCATCATTATCCTCATATTCATCTCCTCCTAAGCCTATTGTCACCAAGGGCCTCGGTTAGATTTCTCTAGTCGTCTCTTTCTTGAGCATATTATACTGTAGGGAGATAGGTATAATTAAAAATAGTTATAACTTGGGTTTAAGAGGAGAGCTACCATTGTTCTTTCAATCATTTGTTTCACATAGATTTTTTCTAGTTAAAGTGGGTGAAACTCTATGAGAGAAGAAATGTCAGGAAGAAGAAGTGCCCAGGGTAGTGTACTAAGTGTAACATTATTTGCACTAGCCATTAATGGGATATCCCTTGTCATTCCCCAAGATATTTTCCCAATACGCTTTATAGATGATTTCTCCATGTCATTTTCTGGAGCTAGAATGGCAATGGTTGCGAGCAAACTACAACTCTCCATTGACTAGATTATTCAATGGGCTGATATGAATGAATTCAACTTTTTGACAAGCAAAACTGTTGCTGTCCATTTCTTTCATATTCAGGAAGGGCATCTATACCCGGATCCGTGCACCAACGGTCAACGGATCTCATGTGTAAGTGAAGCTAGATTTATATGTTTGACATTTGATTGTAGGCTTACATTTTTTTGCCCACTTGAAATCATTTAAAGTAAAGTATCTTGAGGCTCTGAATCTTTTAAAATTGTGCTCTATAACGTGAAACTATTCTAAAGTTATACAAGGCCTTATTTGATAAAAAAAAGAAAAAAAAATAGTTGTGGTGGATTAAAGATTTTAGATTTTATACACCATACTGGTATCAGATGGGCAACAGGAGCCTTTAAAACTTTCCCTATCCTAAGCTTCCTTGTTAACGCTGGAAAATTACATTTAGACCTTTACTGAATTCTTTTATTGTTTGGTATTGGTTTAGGTTGCAAAGACTTCCAAATTCATTAGTGTATAAGACTGCAAATCTTATAAGGCATTGTAGATATTTCAGGTTGTACTACACAACATTAAGGTTTCGGGTAAACAATTGGTACACTAGTCCTATTATAAATACAAGTTAAGTACAAGTAAGGTGCTTCCATTTAAGATATCATCAACCTTTCCATGGAAATCACCAGTGATATCTTTTAGTAAATATTTGATTGTTATCGAAAAGAATATGACTAACTTAGAAGCCCGGTCTCTTTTCATGGAACATGTTGCAGAGCAGAGGGAACGAATTTTTACACATACTGATGGGTCCAAATTTGATGCTGGCATTGTATTTGGAGTATATAGTAATGCAATATTACCATTTTTTAGTGATGCAAGGAGTATCCTACAACCGTTAGAAGTTTTTAACACCTGTAACCCTTTAGTTTTGAAAAATTTGGAGTGGCTTTTTGACATTGGACGGAGAGGTATAACAGTTCTATTTTGCTTGGTTCCGGCACACGTAAGTGTGTCTGGAAATGAGAAGACATATTCACTTGTAAAGAATGCTGCACCTGAGTTGCTACTAAGAAGGTCTCCCATTCTTTGCAATGATTTTTCACCCAGTATTAAGAATTTGATTTATAATAATTAGCAACAGCATTGGGATAGCATAGTTGAAAATAATATGTGAGAAATAACTGATGGCATATCCCCTTGGAGGTATAAAATGATGCCCCGAAAGTGGGACACTTCTCTTTGTTGTATTCGTATTGGCCCCACTCGGTTAACACGAGTTTCTGAAAGCTGGGCAACACCAGCCATATGGCGATGACTGCTTGGTACCCTTGACAGTTAAGCACTTGTTGACCAAAGGTCCCACCTCTATCACCTTAGGAAATAGACATCTGTTTGAGGCTTGAGTTGAGGATGGGAGGTTTATCCTTGCCAAAGATTCTTGGACATCATGTGTCGTACCATGCCTGTTGTATTCTTAGATTCATTTCAGAAGCAGGTTTTCCGGAAGCTATTTGACTATTAACCCTGGATAGGTATGGTCCTCGGACACCCCTTTAAGGGTATACTCGGACGCGAACGACCCCGACGCCAAAAAAAATTCTTGAAAAATCAGTTTTTGCAGTAACCTCCTTTTTTCTTTTGCCAAAAAAAAAAACTTCAATGAATGCTTAAAACAACTGTAAAGATAAATACTACTCATCTGCAGAAAAACTATTTATTATAAATATTTTAAAAAATTAAGTAGAAAAAAAAGACCTGACATAAAAATTCATAAAAAAAAAGTTTATACATATATACACAAATCCTTTTAGGAATTGATTCTTGAATGTTTAGGACACATCTTGATGTATTTTGGATGAAGTCAGACCCATGGAGGTGAAGATCTGAAATGAGAAAAAAAGGGTAACTTTTTTTGGCCAAAAAAATTTGTCCAAATTTCATGAATTTTTTTGGGTACCCAAATGAAATAGGAAGTGGCTAATTTTTTTTTAGGGAATAAACATATGTTATCCTAAAATAGAAATATGTAAAAAAATCTTCATTATTTTGTAAATTACATTTATATCAGGGGCCATATCTAAAGGTAATTTTTTGAGTACTTAGAAATTTCGTAAAAAAATACATATATTTAATATATAATATGATATCTATGCAGGTAAAAATATACCCAAATATCACAAATTCTATAGGGAACAAGAATATATATAAAGAGGGCAACTTACGCTTCGGATATGTCCACAAAATGGCCGCCAACCACACTGACTCAGACTCCCTAATCTGCCACTTGAAATGTAGGAAGGGTATGTCAATTTCAAGGTGTTATTTACTAATCTAATTATTATTGGATATGCATAAAAATTGTATGGTGGGTTGCTGGATAATTGTCGATTATTTTACGACTATAAAATTAAAATTCTGACCCAAAAAAATTTTTTTGAAGGGAAATAAAATCGAAAAAAAAAAATGTAAAACAATATTTTAGCTAAAAAAACTTGATGATATTCAATCAAAAAAAAAGTAAACAAAATTTTCCGACAAATAAACATCTAGAGGAATCATTACTCTGTGATAGTTCCTTAGTACGTAGTAATTTTGAAAGAATTGGGAAAAAACGAAAAAATGGCAATCACCGGAAAATCGAACACATACCTATATATACGCCATATCTGGCTAAAAAAAAGATAGGCATGGGTAGTCAGATCATCTAGAAACACTTTCCAACACTATAAAAATATAAGTTTTGCGACACTACTTGCCAATTCCTTACGGTAACATGACTAAGCAAAAAAATGCAAAACAAATAAAAAGGGGCACTCGCGGAAAAATGGCTAACATTCTAATATACGGCATTTCAGAAAAAAAAAATTCAGCCACGTGCTAGGCAAACCATCAAGGCACATTTTCCGACAAATAAACATCTAAATGAATAATTACTCTGTGATAGTTCCTTAGTACGTAGTAATTTTGAAAGAAATGGGAAAAAACGAAAAATTGGCAATCACAGGAAAATCGAACACATACCTATATATACGCCATATCTGGCTAAAAAAAGAAGATAGGCATGGGTAGCCAGATCATTTAGAAACACTTTCCAACACTATAAAATTATAAGTTTTGCGACACTACTTGCCAATTCCTTACGGTAACATGACTAAGCAAAAAAATGCAAAACAAATAAAAAGGGGCACTCGTGGAAAAATGGCCATTCTAATATACGGCATTTCAGAAAAAAAAAATTTCAGCCACGTGCTAGGCAAACCATCAAGGCATATTTTCCGACAAATAAACATATAAATGAAATATTACTCTGTGATAGTTCCTTAGTACGTAGTAATTTTGAAAGAAATGGGAAAAAACGAAAAAATGGCAATCACAGGAAAATCGAACACATACTTATATATACGCCATATCTGGCTAAAAAAAAAAACAGGCATGGGTAGCCAGATCATTTAGAAACACTTTCCAACACTATAAAAATATAAGTTTTGCGACACTACTTGCCAATTCCTTACGGTAACATGACTAAGCAAAAAAATGCAAAACAAATAAAAAGGGGCACTTGCGGAAAAATGCCCAACATTCTAATATACGGCATCTCAGATAAAAAAAAAGACATGCACGTGTTAGCCCAATCATCAAGGCATACTTTCTAACACATAAACATGAAAAAAAAAATCAATAATATACGGCAATTCCTTACTACGTAGTAAATTTTTACAAATATTGAAAAAAAAACAGAAATTGGCAACCGCAGTTAAATACCCAATATACCAATAACTACGCCGTATCTGACAAAAACAAAATCACGCATGGGTAACCAGATCATCTAGACACACTTTCCAACATTAAAAAAGCAAAAGTTTTACGACACTATTTCGCAATATCTTACGGAAAAATGACTTGGCAAAAAAATGAAAAAAAATGAAAAAGGGACACTCGCAGTAAAATGCCCGACATTCTAATATACGACATCTCAGATAAAAAAAAAGACATGCACGTGTTAGCCCATCCATCAAGGCACACTTTCTAACACATAAACATGAAAAAAAAATGAATAATATACGGCAATTCCTTACTACGTAGTAATTTTTACAAATATTGAAAAAAAACAGAAATTGGTAACCGCAGTTAAATACCCAATATACCAATAACTACGTCGTATCTGACAAAAACAAAGTCATGCATGGGTAGCCAGATCATCTAGACACACTTTCAAACACTAAACAAGCAAAAGTTTTACGACACTATTTGGCAATATCTTACGGAAAAATGACTTGGCAAAAAAATTAAAAAAAATGAAAAAGGGGCACTCGCGGTAAAATGGTCCTCGTGGTGATGAACGACCTTTTAACTAAAAAAAAAAAAACATGCACATGGTAGCCAAACAATCCACCAAGACTTTCCACAACTGATAACCTATACAAGTTGTACCATTCTACGACAATTTCATAATACGTAATAACTTTGATAATTATGCAAACTACCTTAGAAGGGTAAACTCGGACGCGAACGACCCCGACGCGTCTCAGAAATCGGGGAAGGAGTACAGCTACAGCAATGCACATCTGGACACTACTAGAGCGTGTAGGGGAGACACCTCCTGCAGGTCGATCACCCACAAATTCAGTCACGGGGGTGAGTCACGTGAGAAAAACCTGTTTTTTTTTTACGCTCGGGGTCGCGAACGACCCACCGTACCTATCCAGGGTTTTATAGGACATCTTTACTTTTATTGTTTCAATATGAATTTCCTTTTATTCTTTATTCATAAGAAATTATATCAGCGTCACTGAACTTAGATGTCAGGATACCAGGACATTCTCAATCAGTCAATCAATCATCCATCCCCAACGCTTCATACTTCAACTTTATTAATCCAAAGTTTTTGTTGTGTCACCGTTTCCTTCATAGTATCCGTTCACCAATCTTAAATCATTGCCACTTCCACTCTCTTTTTAGAAAGTCTCGACAGTGCAAAATATCCTCCCAAATTGAGGGAGGTAATCCGAGTTTTCCCTCTCAGTTAAAGTTGATAGTTGATGAGTGTTGTCCCTTCTGCTTGATCCTGGGGCTGATATATCGCACTCATGCTCATTTAGATAAGTGCAGTCTACATGATCGGTGAATTCATTACTCTCCATTCCTCATGTCTCGGTGGTGCTACTTGATCACATATGTTATTTCTATCGTCCTCAAAACTTGTGACTTTATCCGACCGCTACCACCATTCTTATTGTCACCTTGAATATCAAATATCGATATAAACTCTGTGTTAATTATTAATGGTCCTGATATCTGTAATAATATATATATATATATATATATATATATATATATATTTATATATACTTACTTTCTTACTTACTTCTACTTCCAGGTAGGCTTTCAGCCTGTTAGTGGAATCAGTTGTCTTCTCCACTCAATTCTGTTTTAAAAAATCCCCCCTCTTCTCAGCTGTTCAAATGTTAGCATGTTGTGCTTTGTCAAAATCTCTTCAATTCCATCCCTCCAGCGTTGTTTACGTGGTCTATCTCTTCATCTCCTACCACTAGGTGTCCAGTCCCATCTTCTCTTTGCTATTTTATTTCCACCCATTCCCATCAAATATCCCAGCCATCTCAGCTGTTCCTTCTCAATCTTGTTCAACATAGGAGATACTCCTACCATCCTTCAGACATCTACATTTCTTATTAATCTCTTCTTGTTTTGTGCATCATTGTTCTCAGACTTTTCATCTGTGAAGCTTGGACTCTTCTCCTGTCTTTATTTATCATTGTCCAGCTCTTTGATCCATATATCATGGTAGGTGTTAGTAATCTTTCAAATATGGTTTTCTTCACTTCTATTGGTAGATATGTATCTCTCATAATTATAGATGCTCCATATATATATATATATATATATATATATATATATATATATATATATATATATATATATATATATATATATATATATATATATATATATATATATATATATATATATATATATATATATATATATATATATATATATATATATATATATATATATACATATCAGGATCTAAGATGTATAAAGAAATTGATATCAAAAGGAAAAGAAAAGTGGTGTCTTCTAATTTTTACTGTAATAAATTTTTACAAATGGTATATTCAATTCACTAAATATTTCAGAAAGTCTAACTAGCCAAAAAAAGAATTGAAATTTATTCAGTCGTCTGGTGAGAAAAATTTATAGTAAACTTACAAGAACTATAAAAAATCACTCGGAATTTTCGTGGACCAGAGCATTCGTACAATTAAGCCATATATCTAGCATATCAAGTAACTATTCTTCTATCGCATTAGAGAGGTTTCATCATGAGATATCCTTGATGCTTGATATCATTTTAGCAAAGGCCTTCGTGATATCTCTTCGTGTTTGCAAGAAAGACGTACATTACATGCAAAATTACGAATAAACAAGTCGAGAAGCAGATTATATGATGGAATTAGGTGACATCGTTTTATTTTCTATTTTGCTGTCCAACTTCTTAACTTTATCGCATATTTTAACTATAAAAAAGGTTCACAATTAACCACCTCTCTCTCTCTCTCTCTCTCTCTCTCTCTCTCTCTCTCTCTCTCTCTCTCTCTCTCTCTCTCTCTCTCTCTCTCTTTCCATTAGCATAGTGCTGTACAGAATGATCCTTGATATCATTGTAAGCCTTCCAAAGGTATATGCTATGATATTGTGAAGATGGGTAGTGTCCAAATAATAAAACGCAGAATTTTAGCCGAACGATCGAGAACAACATGTAACTAAGTTCCACGCCTTTTTTGGTTAATGCCACCAAGGACCCAGCAATATAGACTAACCAGGATCCAGAGACGAACTTCTTTGGATCAAGACTGACGTCCATGATTAACCTTTCGTTGTCTAAACTTACTCTGATCTTTTTGATAACATGGACGTGACCAACAAGCTTCTCGCTGTCTTGTAATATTATTTCTGTGCAGATATTGTACCAGTCGACCTGGGTGCGCGAGAAGAAACATTTCAATGGGGCATTGATGCTTTCCTATGGTATATCGTAAAAGTTGGCAACTTTAATGAATAAATTTTGTTTTTAAATTAATATAACTTTATTATGAGTGTCAAGGAGGAATATAGCAGCCTGACCTATACACTGCTAATATTCATCGGAAAAAAGTTTTGCCATTCTTAACTGGTATATGCAGAATCAAATGTTAAAGGCATCAAATTTTAGTTCTAATTTCATAATAACGTTAGACGGGCAATCTCTTCTCTCCCCCTACCACCCCGTGGTACCCAACCAAAGCAGTAACCTCCCTAGTAAACTGCTTAAACTCATGCGAATGCAAGGAGAGCATGTTGCAGTGTGCCACGAGGTACCATATTTTACCGAAAATTGATATCATTTTGTGATTGATGCTTAAGAGTGAAAGTTAACCTAATTTCGAAAATCAGAACCACTCTCTGACTAGATATACTTTTGGAGTAATGATCTTTTTATATTTTGTTTATTGTTATTAATGATTTCTGCTATACGGATGGTAAAAGCAAAATTTTTATCGAAGCATTTACCCAATATCAGACAAAAACATAAAAAATGAGATGGATGGTTTAATTTTACTACTGGAAATCTGTGTACGATTATTCAAATGTTGAGGATTGTTAGAAGCATGCTTCCAATGGAACTTTTAGCAAAGTTTCAACTATTTATAGAATATTTGACATTAATTTTGGGTCAGCAAAAATATATAATTCAATCCAAATCTCTCTTTAACATTTCCTAGATAAGATATGAATACCTCCTAGGTATTTTGCATTAACAATCGATTAAAATTTTCATGTTCGATGACGAGGAGAACGATGAGAGTTAGCAAGAGCAAGTGTACGGATGTGAAGGGGAATACAAATCATAAGGATATACGTTTGTGTATGAGTATAAGGAAAATGTTTGATTAAATAAAAATGTCTGTGTAAATAGTAAAGATGATGGTTATAAGAGAGATGCAGTGAGTCATAGAACAAGAAAAAAAGATATAGGTTCGATAAGAAAGACTTAAGAAAATAGATTATTCTCTGGATTGCAAAGTGGCTGCGTATGAAAGAATTGTTGAGAAAAGATTCTTCGCAAAAGAGACAATGAGATGTCCATTGTAAACAAAATAAAAAGATAGAGATTTTGAATTACTGGCTTTATAGTTTCTATGGTTTTAGTAAAATGGGCTGGTTGACAAATTTGGCGATGCTTACAAGAAATATAAAAATAATATAATGGTATATGTGTGATGATGTGTCTATGTATTTTGAGATGATCTCAGCTTATAGGTAGAAGAAATACGAATACATTAGTGAAAATAGTGCATAATTAGGAAGTGATCTGGCTATAGGGAGAGGGGTCAGTAGTTCAGTTACCGTGTGGGAGCTTTATTCGGTATTGGTAATTGCTTTGGATAGGTGTAAGAATCCGGTTTTATTGTGGACATCTGACTTCAAAAGAGCTTTAAACTGGATCATCCATTGAACTGCATATATATATATATATATATATATTATTTACCATACTTCACGCTTGATTGAAACGCAGATTGCTACTAGTTAAAGGGTTCTAACAGGGGAAGAAGCCTAGTGAAAAAATGAATTAAGGAAATAAAAAATGAACTATGTATAGTATATGTAATGGATAAAATATACATATATATATATATATATATATATATATATATATTATTTACCATACTTCACGCTTGATTGAAACGCAGATTGCTACTAGTTAAAGGGTTCTAATAGGGGAAGAAGCCTAGTGAAAAAATGAATTAAGGAAATAAAAAATGAACTATGTATAGTATATGTAATGGATAAAATATACATATATATATATATATATATATATATATATATATATATATATATATATATATATATATATATATATATTATTTACCATACTTCATGCTTGATTGAAACGCAGATTGCTACTAGTTAAGGGTTCTAACAGGGGAAGAAGCCTAGTGAAGAAATGAATTAGGGAAATAAAAAATGAACTATGTATAGTATATGTAATGGATAAAATATACAAAATATTTCTAGATCAGTAACAACGTTAAAATAAATCAGTCATATATAATGTATCGAACGGGACTTATGTCAACCTATTCAACAGAAAAGAATTTACTAAAAATTCGATCTTCTGAAGTTTAACGATTCTGCAGCTAGATTAGAAAGATCAATCCATCATCTGCTTGGAGCTAAAATTAAACTTCTAGAATACTGTGTAGTATTGTGACATATGATAGAGAAGACATAGTTGTTATAATTAGTTATATACCTAGTTCTATGTAGAGGATAAGAACACTTGAAGTCGATTGATGATCTGAATTATGAAAAGTGCAACATTATAGGAACTAATTGAACCAGTGTAGCATAGATTAATATTAAGATCATGAATAAGGAATTTAATAAAACATATGTTTCTATCCAACAAACTATGATGAGATTTAGCAACAGAAGAACTGACAGGAGAATAAAAATCAGAACAAATTAGAATGAGAGAATTTAAAAATTTCTCTGTGATAGAATGGTCACCAAAAAATTTGCATGTGAAACTGAAGAAGAAAAAGACAGAATGTGCTCCTCATAAGTAAATTTGTGATCAAAAATCACATCAAGAATTTTTAAATAATTGTCTTTAATTAAAAATACATTGTCAATGCAAGGATGTGGATATTGAGGAGCCATTGACCTTGGCCTACTTACAAACTTATTTTGAGTTTTAATAGGGTTTAGCATCATGTCGCGTAATTTGTAGTTACATCTCTATTGAGGGATTTAGCAACATTAATTCTACATTCAGGGGTTCACATTTATCCAAAAAGAGTAGAATCATCGGCAGATAAAACAATCTCGTTTTCTATCGCAAGGCACATAATATGCGTATACAATATGGAAAGTAATAGGCAGAGATCACTACTCCAAGGAACACTAGATATTACATTCTTATAGTACTTATGGTGCCCACTAACAACCACTACAACATGTTACTTAAAAATTCAATACTTTTGTTAAGAACAAAAAGAAGAAAAAAACTTACATATGTTTAGCTTTGAAAATAAGTACCTCGTGATTATCAATGTCAAAGGCAACACTGACCACTATCAACGGATTTGTGTACAGCATTTTATAGTGCAAGAAGGACATCACATACTTCAAGGCATTTAGAAAAGCCAAACTCCACATTAGAGAACATATTTCACTTTCAGCATAAGTATTTAGACATAATTGTCTTGACAAAAAACAGAGGGGTAATACCATTTAGACCTACACTCCATTGGCATCAAGGTCCACTAAGGGTGTTTTAATTTCTTGGGGCCCAATAGCTAAACTATTGATTTCAGATCCAGGAAAACAGGAATGAGTAAATTAGAGTTTCTCATTACTCTGCTTACTGTTAAACACATCAGCGAAAAGGGTTACCATATCCTTTTTACAGTGAGGAACAGAACCATTAAGTTTTTGTTAAGTCCACAAAAAAATGTGTAGATTTAAGGTTAGCCCACTATTTAAGCTCCTGGGTTATTCCAGAAACGTTTTCTTTTATGGACAAATTGTATTCCTTTTTGGATGAGGCATAAAAACAGCTCTCAGCTGAGTATTTGTAGCTTTAAGAAATCAGTATGCCCAAATAAGAAATATTTCAATCATCATTGAAAGGGGGTTTGCCCTTCATTCAAAATTTCAACACACATTAATAGATACACACTTCAATTATGTTGATTAGATTTCCATTCAAAAGAAGAAAAGGCTCATCTACTTTCTACAATTATGACCGATTCAAATGCGAAAGATAACTTCAAGTGCAATTCCAGTCCTCTTGAGATTTTATAAATATCTTTCAGGAATTTGAAATATTAGGGAAAGACGCCATGGTTTTAATTATTAATGAAACCAGTGCATGATCAGAGGTCCAAACCGGAGGACTAATTTTACTTGTTTTAACACAAATGGAGTCACAGCTTGATTAAGAGGCAAAATCTAAACATCTCAAGCTATGACAATCCGAAGAAGACAGAGAGTTTGAACACTCAATATGGTTAGGAAAAAATCACCAACAAGAAAAAAAAAAAGAGGCATTTGTATCATCTTGTATCATAGCCATAATGGTAAGAAAACAATCGAAGATAGATTAATCAAAGTCCGGTTTCCGATATATGGAACATAAATAAAAGTTGTTATGCGTATCACAAAATTTTAGGACTTAAATCTCATACTTTAACATTCGTATATTTATAATTAAAGCTATAAAATCATATACATCTATATACCTATCTATATATAGTATATATATATATATATATATATATATATATATATATATATATATGTGTGTGTGTGTGTGTGTGTGTGTGTGTGTGTGTTTAATTGATTACTTTAAATTTATATACTATGGACATCAAAAATTATAAAAATTGATAATGAAAAAGTTGTACATTATAAAAAATTAAGAGATCTTAATATTATAAATTTGTTAATGATTGATTATACACACACAGAAACAAACATACACACACACACACACACACACACACACACACACACACACACACATATATATATATATATATATATATATATATATATATATATATATATATATATATATATATATATATATATATATATATATATATATATATATATATATATTGACACGCGTGCACGCAAACTCATACATAGATGCACGCTGGATCCTACACTACTTTAGAGACTATCCACATCGCTTTCTGCATGAAGGGAGCTCATAATTAGAATCCTACTGGATGTTAAATATTGATCCCTGGAGAGCGATGCATACATCTTCAGCTATTATAAGCTTGTGAACAATTTGATTTCGGTCGTTTGTCAATTTGATTCCTGCCAGATTTACGAAGCTATTTCAGCAGTGTACATTACTCACAGGTCCTCCTTTAAGTATTAGCAATTTCTTGCTGTGTGTCATTGTTAGTGTTTGAGCGTATTTTCTCATTTCTAACTCCGCAAAGTTGTGGCTAATTTCATGAATTTCCGATGTGCTGGTGGTGCAGAAATCTTTCCATCGTCTTTCCTTTTGGTTTCAATTCGATGTACTCTTTTTATGGTTTTTGATGGATTGTCAGAGAGTTTTCCCAGTATCTCTCTAACGTTTTTTGCCCGGTCACTGTTCTTTATGCTTTTGGGACACATTTTTCTGTGATGGAATTTTCATTGATGGCGCTTGCCTTAGTGGAGTCAATGTGTTTCCTACTGGAATCATCGTATTTTCTCATCGTCTTTCAGTTTTTAGGTGTAAGACTCTGGTTAAAGAAACGATAGTATTCTTGTTTTTAGTCGGGACGGCAATATTTCGACAAAAGTTTTTTTTATGAAGTGATTATTGGTTAGAATAATATTATAATTTTTTTCCATATATGAGACTGTACGAAAATTCTGATTTAACTATTTTGGATTTATATTCAATAGAAAGTGAGTATTATAAAATTAAAAACGAAAAGGGGATTTTTTTTAAATTCACACCGAGAGAGAGAGAGAGAGAGAGAGAGAGAGAGAGAGAGAGAGAGAGAGAGAGAGAGAGAGAGAGAGAGAGCCTAGGTGGGATAATGGAATCATTTAGTTAAACAGGATTTATTAAAGATGAGAGGAATCAAAAATGGAGAAAACCACCGATGCCTCAAATTACTTTTCCCGTAAAGTTATTCCGAAATTATTCACTCATCCCAAAATTTCCAAGAAAATTATCACTCATTCAAGACGACTGAAGACGAAAAAGGATAAAGAGCTCCAGTATTTTTTATGAAGTTCACTCAAGGGAAACGTTTTAAGATCGATCCATCTCTATATGAAATGTATTTATACACATCTTTAGTAATATTTTGATGTATTTTTATTACAGTTTTTTTATCATGGAAATATTAAAATTTGAGCTTCGTGGCTAAAATTAATTATATTCTTACGCTAAACTTGCTTTATCATAATATTTATTATTTTTCGATAATAGTATAATTATTTTAGGAGTATCTATCTATGCATGGAAAATGTTTTTATTATGTTACGTTAATGAGACAAAACGCCTCAAAGAGTTATATGTTTCCTAATGACCCGAGGCTCAAACTAAAGCTCATTTCCCCAGCGTACTTATCTCCTCTAATCAATAAAGGACAAGTGTCTTATTGTACAATTATATATACAGTATGTAAATAATTCATTCCTACCACTCAGAGAGGAGAGGGAATAGCCATATCCATGTGAGAGGGTGTGCAGCAAGAGGCGAAACTGGAAACCAAACTCTCCCACAAATTGCCAAACCAGCAGCCTGTAGTTTGGAAAGGGGGAGGAGGATTCAATCTGTTTGTAAGAGCTCATGTGTGTATATCTATTTAAATATTTAGACGTCGTTTTTGACGGTTAGGGTACAATGGTATGACATAAACTGGTGTAGGGGGGGAGGGGGAAGCCAGATTTGGGTTGGACGACGGCAAGTCCATAATGTATGAAGGTGATGGGCTGTTTTGTAGATCAGACAAAGGGACTATTGTATTAGAAAAAACTCCAAGTCCGATCTCTTTTCCTTCCACTTCTGATTATTATTATTATTATTATTATTATTATTATTATTATTATTATTATTATTATTATTATTATTATTATTATTATTATCCTCGAAATATATTATGTATATCTTTAAAGGGAGAATGAAGACGATCATGATACTGGTAAATATAAATAAACTGCATAAATCTAGTAAAGTAATTAATACATACATACATCATACATATACCAAAGCACCTCCCCCAATTTTGGGGGTATCCGACATCAACAAAGAAACAAAAACAAAAAGGGGACCTCTACTCTCTATGTTCCTCCCAGCCTAACAAGGGACTAAACCAAGTTTAGCTGGTACTGCTAGGGTGTCACAGCCACCCCCCCCCCCTCCCACATTATCCACCACTGCTGCTACCTCCACGGTCATCTGAGGCATCGGAGGCAGCAGCAGGGCCTACCGGAACTGCGTCACAATCGCTCGCCATTCATTCCTATTTCTAGCACGCTCTCTTGCCTCGCTCACATCTATCCTCCTATCACCCAGAGCTTCCTTCACTCCATCCATCCACCCAAACCTTGGCCTTCCTCTCGTACTTCTCCCATCAACTCTTGCATTCATCACCTTCTTTAGCAGACAGCCATTTTCCATTCTCTCAACATGGCCAAACCACCTCAACACATTCATATCCACTCTAGCTGCTAACTCATTTCTTACACCCGTTCTCACCCTCACCACTTCGTTCCTAACCCTATCTACTCGAGATACACCAGCCATACTCCTTAGACACTTCATCTCAAACACATTCAATTTCTGTCCCTCCATCACTTTCATTCCCCACAACTCCGATCCATACATCACAGTTGGTACAATCACTTTCTCAAATAGAACTCTCTTTACATTCATGCCCAACACTATTTTTTACTACTCTCTTAACTGCCCCCAACACTTTGCAACCTTCATTCACTCTCTGACGTACATCTGCTTCCACTCCACCATTTGCTGCAACAACAGACCCCAAGTACTTAAACTGATCCACCTCCTCAAGTAACTCTCCATTCAACATAACATTCAAGCTTGCACCACCTTCCCTTCTCGTACATCTCATAACCTTACTCTTACCCACATTAACTCTCAACTTCCTTCTCTCACACACCCTTCCAAAGTCAGTCAAGCTTCTCTTCTGTGTCTGCAACCAGTACACTATCATCCACAAATAACAACTGATTTACCTCCCATTCATGGTCATTCTCGTCTACCAGTTTTAATCCTCGTCCAAGCACTCGAGCATTCACCTCTCTCACCACTCCATCAACATACAAGTTAAACAACCACAGTGACATCACACATACCTGTCTCAGCCCCACTCTCACCGGAAACCAATCACTCACTTCATTTCCTATCCTAACACATGCTTTACTACCTTTGTAGAATTTTCACTGCTTGCAACAACCTTCCACTAACTCCATATAACCTCATCACATTTCCACATTGCTTCCCTATCAACTCTATCATACGCTTTCTCCAGATCCATAAACGTGACATACACCTCCTTACCTTTTGCTAAATATTTCTCGCATATCTGCCTGACTGTAAAAATCTGATTCATACAACCCCTACCTCTTCTAAAACCACCCTGTATTTCTAAGATTGCATTCTCTGTTTTATCATTGATCCTATTAATCATTACTCTACCATATACTTTTCCAACAACGCTTAACAAACTAATACCTCTTGAATTACAACACTCATGCACATCTCCCTTACCCTTATATAGTGGTACAATACATGCACAAACCCAATCTACTGGTATCATTGACAACACAAAACACACATTAAACAATATCACCAACCATCCAAGTACACTCACACCCCCTTCTTTCAACATCTTAACACTCACATCATCCATACCAGATGCTTTTCCTACTCTCGTTTCATCCAGTGCTCGTCTCACTTCCTTTCTTGTAATCTATCTCTCTCATTCTCATCTCCCATCACTGGCACCTCAGCACCTGCAACAGCAATTATATCTGCCTCCCTATTATCCTCAACATTCAGTAAACTTTCAAAATATTCCGCCCATCTTTCCCTTGCCTCCTCTCCTTTTAATACATACAGTCGTTAAAATCTGAAAGACAGATAAAAGGAAATCAAATTCCGCCAGGTGTAGTTTTACACAGCTAGGGAGTATCTTTTTCTGGTAGCATTTACATTTCTAGGCTATGGTTTGTGTTAGGCTTGGCTACCCTTCCCTTAGTGGGTTTCTTGAACTCTGTTTTTGTTGGTGATTAATTCTTCTCTAGGTTTTTTCCTTGAGTTTACCTTATTTTGTATTCCCTGGATAGCAATCCCATTTTATATAACATAGTTTATGACTTCTTGTTTCTTATTTCCAGGTGTTGGAATTCGGGCATAATTTCTATAGTTTATTTTCTTAGTTCTTGGTTTTAATTTTAGGATTTTTATATTACCTTTTCTGCTGGCAGAACAGATATACACTATTATGACACTTTGCACATTTGTGCTTTAACTTCAGTTTCTCACTCATCTTTGATTCTTCTGTGATATTGTCTGATATGTATCTTATCGGATATCTCAGGGAATAGCTCCTGTTGTCGCATCTGCTTAATCATGGATGATTTTCCATCTTTTCTCTCCGCAACCTCCATTATTATTATTATTATTATTATTATTATTATTATTATTATTATTATTATTACTATTATTATTATTATTATTATTATTATTATTATTATTATTATTATTATTATTATTACTTGCTAAGCTACAATCCTAGTTGGAATAGTAGGATGCTATAAGCCCAGGGGGTCCACCAGTTAGGTCTCCTCAACATTGAGCTGTCCCTAACGTGCTGCATCTCCAAACTGAGCAGCACAAAGCATAAGCCTGTTTTCTTGCCAGGATTGACAGCGGAAGACTAACGATTACTGGGATTTCCGGACATTCAGGAACAGCCAGATTCTTCGGTACTACTGAGTATCTCCAAAAAGCAGCAACTGGGCTTTTTAGTTGACCAACAAGGCACAAATGCTATGTCAACTTTAAGTGCAGTTGAGCCCATTTCACTAGGGGTCGATCAGAGAGAGAGAGAGGATAGTGTGTGTCAGAAGATACGTTGGTGCATAAGAGAGAGAGAGAGAGAGAGAGAGAGAGAGAGAGAGAGAGGGGGGGGGGGCAATGAAAATGTATGTGGGTGACAGAGGATATGTTCGAGGGTGTAACGAATGAATGCCTCGACGAAGTAGGTGTGACTAATTTAGAGATTGTGACATAAAACAAGCTAGTTATGCACAGGAAAAAGAGGATAAAATTGAAAGAGTGAAAACAACGATTAAAGGGGAATCAGACTATTACCCATAATGTCTAAATGTACCGCGACAAAATTCCTATAGAGAATGATACCTTATACTGTGCATATGAGAAGAGATGAGGTTCATTTTTGCACTGGTGGTTCTTCATCCTTTAATCAATTGAGTATCGTAATTGTACTTGCAAGTCCGTATACGGGGCATTTGGGAGTTGATATGAGAAAAGAACGACATGAAAATCCTTCTCTAGTTTAGGAATGAGAAAATTAATAAGAATATATTTAGAGCGTTGTCGTGTTTATAACTGTTTAAAAAAGATAAAAACAATATACCGGAAACTAGAAAGTGGCTCGCTTAACTAACAATTTCAGTTTATCTAATTTTTCCTCTGTTCAGTTACGATAAGCGCATAAGCTGTGCAGGTACTTAAGCTTATCTTAGATTATCATATGAATCACGAAGTTCAGTTCATAAATATACATATACATATCAGGATATCAAATTTACTTAGGACTCATTCAAATCTGGTAGGCCTCATATCATACCAGAATCTAAGTGGTAGGCCGTAAACTGTCCCGGTACCAGATTGCCTCTTGAATATCGTTTGCTTAATGAATAGTTTCATGTTTTGTTTGTAATGTTTATTCAAAAGTGTTCAAAAATAGCTTTCGCCGTGTAATATTTTTTCAAGTATATACAATGATTATACATATTGAATGTCTAATAATTTTTCCCATACCGTACTGTTACTAGTTTGATGTTGACCATCAATCAATCTTCCACTATATTATATGTGAATGCTATTTGGTTTGGTCCGGAAAACAATCTTGTTGCATATACACATGATATATATATATATATATATATTTGAATATATATAAATGTATATATATATATATATATATATACACACACACACACACACATATATATATATATATATGTGTGTGTGTGTATATATATATATATATATACATTTATATATATTCAAATATATATATATATATATATATATATTTGAATATATATAAATGTATATATATACACACACACACACATATATATATATATATATATACATATATATATATATATATATATATTTATATACATATTTATATATATATATATATATATATACATATTCTTAGTAGCAATAGTTTTTAAATACTTCTTTATCAATTACATTTCTAACTGGTGATTATCTTCAAAGTTTTCGCTGTACATATTTATGCTCCTTTGGAAATTATTTGATTTCTTTTGTCAGCAATAAATAAATTTGAAAGATGATTAAATGAAAAAAAAAAATCTTAGGAAATATCACTAATAATTAATACCTTTTTATTATACTTCTGGGATTTCCACTGAACACTCACTATCTTTTTTTTTGCAAGATAATTAAAGTAAGGTTAACTTCTGTATATGTGAACTCGATAATAATCTTGTGATATCCTTTTGGCACAAGTCGCTTTGTGTAATCAATCTCAAATATATACTTTCCATTCTCCTTTCAACCCATACAAAGGACCGGAAAACTCCATTAGAGTATTAAATCTAGACTTGGAGCTTATCATGGTGAATTGTTATATATGTGCAATAGAATTTTATGGTTATTTATGAAGTCGTATTCCTGTTTGCATTCCTCTATTCGAAACAAACCATTCTTAAGGTAGACCTGTTGTGAAGAATATTGAAATTGTAAAGCTATAAATATAAGAAAGCTTCTGATAAAAATGGCAAACTCATTTTATTATCTATGATAAGCATTTGATTTCTTCTTTTTATTGAATTTTTATTAAAACACTATATCTTATTTTCAGATTTTACTGGTTAAGTGTCTAAATGTTCAATCGTGGATTTTTATCTTTCCTTGCTACCCGGAGAATCTTCTAAAAAAAAAGGAACATTTTTCCAATAGTGGAAATTACTACAAACCTTTTAAGCGGAAGTGGTGCGTTGTAGAATTTATAGAGGGGAGACTCTATGAAGTTGAAATTCTAGAGATTCATATATGAAAGTAATGGATTGAGCTGCAATAATTGTTTTTTTTTTTTTTTTTTTTTTTTTTTTGGGTTAAAAGATTATTTGACATATTTTGTGGAAGATTATGTTGAGTATTCATTCATGATTGAAAAGATTTCCATCCATATAATGTGTATCTATGTATGTATGAGTGTACATATGTAAAACATGCTGATAGCTATAAAAAAAAAAATATGTAATTTCAATATTGTTAATAGGCTTTAAAAAATTTCCACGCAATCGTGCCCTGGTGTAAGGTTAACGCCATAAAGTTTCCAACCTAGTTGGGAATAAATGGCCAAACTTTCACATTACGTGGTTGGATTCAATCGAACAAAATTGATTTTCTAACGAGGATACCCTAATGTGTAATTCCTCCCACCCCCCCCCCCTCTCTCTCTCTCTCTCTCTCTCTCTCTCTCTCTCTCTCTCTCTCTCTCACTCCTTATGTAATGTGATAGTTATCACCCTCATTAAGAACAAACATGGGCGCTATATATATGGACCAATTCCCCATACAACTGACAAATAGCAACTTGAATTATAAGGGAAATATTTCTGAAATCGAATTGATTTCTGGACACCTCATTAAGATATTCAGAGGCAAATAAGATTAAGAAGTGAAGATATGCAAAATATGGAGTAAATTATACAAATCATAGCTAGAGATTTTACTGAAATGTACAAAGACGAAAATGAGTAGTATATGAAAATATCAGCCAAAAAAAAGAAAAAGATACAACTTCAACGCCATGCAAGAGGATGAAACACAATGCCAGAATTGGAGTAACATGATACTAGTGACAAAATATAATGGGAGACTAACGTAGATCAATAAGATCTTAAGAAGAGGTAAATAATGGAAGCTTATAAATGCAACCTTCGAAGGTAGAAATAAATGGTATAAAATGTGACGTTTAACAACTTTGATTAATCTTATTATTCATGTTATGATTCACTCAAGCTCCCTCAAGATAATTACATCATTGGGTAATTTCATTTCTGTTATTTTGATTGCATTGTAATTACGTCACGAAATATATGTTGCATTTTTCAGCAAGTGCGATCCTTGTAAAATATATACCATACAGATAAAGTGCCCTAAAAATATTCATTACAAAAATACAGCAAGCAAAGAGACTACATTCATTTTAAATGATTTGTATGTGTGAGGCGCCAATTGGGGGATAACTGAGGGGCGAGGTGGATGCAACTAAACTTTATTAAACAATCATCGAGTTTATATACAGCGACCTCTGAAGAAGAACGTCACAAAAATTCAACATGATAAAGGATGAGTTAACATGATAACATGGATTGGTTCATTATCATTGCAGGGGAGAGCGAGTGATAAGATGAAAAAATTAAACCCATTATAGTGAACGAGCGTGTATGAAACACGTGTGGTACAGGTATGCATCAACGACTATCCAGATATGAAATATTATTCGGATTTCGATTACCTGTTTACTCAAAGCGTTCTCTGCTGCTGCTAGTCACATCCACGGTGTCCTTCATATAGTGCAAACGTCCCCAGAATATTTTGCTTGAGATTATTCCTGGCAGTGTAAATAATAGTAAATAAAAACTCACATGCAAAGAATACTTTTGGATACTTTTAGCCAGATTGGGCCTGAGTTATCTCGTTGAGGAGGAAGGATATAAAACAGTTTTCAACCGTCACAATGTTCTTTGTTTAGTTTTATTGTGTTTCGCGGCTCTTAGGTCTTACAGGAAAGACTGCAAATGGAATTACAGAGTATACTACATATCATATTTATATGAGAAACCAAAATAAAGAGAAAGAATGAGTGAAAGTGAAATTGAAACAGAGAGAGAGAGAGAGAGAGAGAGAGAGAGAGAGAGAGAGAGAGAGAGAAGAGAATTTTGGTTTTCTAATGATGATATTGAAAATTTTTAATGTACCTCCTTTCCATGTGTCTCTAATTCTTCAGGTAAAATAATCTATCGAATGAAATTTTTCGATATGCCCGATTTTATTTAATGTTAATATTAAAATAGCTTTGTATTCCTTACCTTTAGTTTAACTCTAAATGAAATAAAAATCACAAATATCGTATGACCAATATACTATAAAACTATTTTTTTCTAATTACTCATTTACAAAAAAAAAAAAAAAATATTTATCGTATTTTTCTCTATCTAGCCATTTACTAAAACTTATTTGTCATTAAAAATACCAAAAAAGAAAAAAAAATGTCCTTAATGTTTTTTTTTTTTTTTTTTTTTTTTTTTTTTTTTTTTTTTTTTTTTTAATTACAGATAATAAATTTATATGGGTTTGAATTGGTTACCGCATTATTACTTCAAATCCTAACAAGTATTTGCGTAGATATCAAACCATTAAAACATGTGTTGCCTAGACATTTGTTTTGCATATGCCAGTTGAAATATATTTTCGTTTTCTTCATATACGCACCATTAATGTGGTAGTGGTTGCATTAGCAGGAAAATATATGAATGTACACAGTTGTTTCCATTAGCACAGTGCGAGCGGTAGTGTTATGTTTACGTATCAATCGCTTTATATTCTAATATTTTATACATTACAGTATATATGCAGGCAGAAAAAACAGAGAGGTCCGTGCACCTGTGTATACACACATTTTTATAGGAATTAAACACTCGCATATATATATATATATATATATATATATATATATATATATCACCATCATCATCATCATCCTCATCATCACCAGGATCATCATCATCATCATCATCATCACCGGGATCATCATCATCATCATCATCGTTCCCCTCTAGTCTACTGCAAGACAAAGGCCTTGACATGTCCTTTCATTTCCATCTCCTTGTGGTCTTTCCATTCTTGTCTATTTCAGAAAATTTTCTTAGCTCGTAACTTCATTGGTCTACCCACTCCCCTGAATAATTTCTAATCTCTTGGGACCTGTTCCGTTATTCTTTTTATGCAAGTTTTATCTGTTATTTACATCATATGTCCTGCACACATTGATTTCCTTTTCTTATATGTTATTAGAATATCTTCTTTTCTATTTTGCTCTCGTATCCATATTGCTATTTTTCTGTCTCTTAGTGATAATCCTGTCATTATTCTTTCCATAGCCTTTTGAGTTATAAATAGCTTATATTCAAAGGCCTTATTAAAACTCAAAGTTTCTGATGCATAAGTTATTACTGATATGTTGATCTGATTAAATGCTTCTCTGTTAGAGAAAGTAACATTTTACGTTTCATAAACTCATTTTGTTATAAAAAGCTCTATAATCCATGCTTATCATTCTTTTAATTTCGGTCTTATATCCTTGGGAAAACTTTCTGTCTTTCCTGAGTATATATATTCTCTAAGAATTTCTAGAAGTTCGTCCATTACCGTTATATGTTATCTCTTACCATTTTAATTGATCATTATCTTAGTTTTACTCATATTTATTTTTAATCCTACATTTCTGCTTTCTCTATTCAGATCTTTTATCATCTTTTGTAATTCTTCCATAATTCAGTAAATAGAACTATGCCATATGCAAATCATGAGTATTCTCTATTAATCCCAATACCATTTTGCCAATATTAATTCTTGAAAACTTTTTCTAGGTTTGCTGAGAAAAATGTAGGAGAGATGGGGCCTACCTGTCTTACCCCTTTCTCTATCGTATATTTTGTGTGTATGTAATTCTAGAATTTCGGTACTACCCGTATTAACATCTTCAAGTGTTCTAACATAAAATTCATATAATATTCGTTGTTTTAAATAGTTTTCAATATTACTGAACTTTTGACAGATTCAGAAAATATCTCTTTGTAATTTGTCATACTCTTCATTTTTTCATTGGCTGGTTATTTACATGGTTATGGTTAGTTGTTCAGTACTCGCTTCTAAAACCTTCCTGCTCTATTGGTCGATTAAAGTATAACTGTGTTTCTATTGGGCTTAATATAGTCATTATAAATATTCAATATATCATTGGAAAATTAATATTTTGCAGTGTTTTTTACCGTCTTTTGTGTCTCCCCCATTTATTTTTAATGATATAATGTTAAAGTGTATTGAAGCTGTAGGTATAGAGTATTCTCGTAAAAATTTTGTGTAAAGCTCTATAAGTTTCACTAATATGAAATCTCCTAGATCCATTAGTAAACCCATTATTAGCCAGTCTTATCCGACTGCTTTTTTTCTTTTCTTCTTTTCCTTTTCTTTAAGGCGTTCTTTACCTCCCTTATTGTTAGTTTTTGCGGCGGCTGAGGCGTTCCATTTCTAATGCAAAGTTATTTCTCATATAACTATTGAAATTTTTTTTCTAAAAATCATCTCCAATTTTTATTACTTCATTTCTTTTGTTGATAGAAATTCACATTTCCATCATTAAAAGAAAATATCTGCTGGAAACTTGTTCCAAGATTTTTTTCATCTACTTGCTGCTTCTTCGTTTCTTCAGTGTTTCTTCAATTTTAGCATCATTATGTTTACGAAAGTTTTGAGTTTTCTAGTTTGTTTACTTTTTTATATATTTAAGGTAAATCTTACTCGAATTTTACCCTTATTTCCAGTCGTTTTTTATTAGGTTTTTTTTGGTGCTTTTTATAGCTTTCATGGATTTGGTTTAGAATCATTTCAACTTAACTATTGTGCTGTGTATAAAACAAATATCGTTAAATTACTATTCAATACACACACACACACACACACACACACATATATATATATATATATATATATATATATATATATATATATATATATATATATATATATATATATATATATATATATATATGTAAATATCACCCACGAAATGCATTTAATACCGAATTCTATCTTGGGAATACATATCCACTTGGAATTCATTCTATGGTAACAGCTTCTGGCCGGGTGGTGATTCGAACCACCATCTGTACGGCTAGAAACTATGCTGGCAGGGACCCTACCGACTCAGCTATCAAGAGAGACTAAAAGTTTATGACAAGTCCCCCTACATATTCCACCCGGCCAGAAGCTGTTACCATAAAATGAATTCCAAGTGGATATATATTCCCAAGATAGAATTCGGTATTAAATGCATTTCGTGGGTGATATTTACATTAATTAAAATCAGGTGTGCTTGTGATATATGTTCATTAAAATAACCACGTGTTGCAAACTCACGATTCAGCTATCATGGTGGAGATGGGTCTATTTCAAGTCTATGAACAGAATCCTGAATTCGACAGGAATATGTAAGGGGACTTGTCATAAACTTTTAGTCTCTCTTGATAGCTGAGTCAGTAGGGTCCCTGCCAGCATGGTTTCTAGCCGTAAAGGTGGTGGTTCGAATCACCACCCGGCCAGAAGCTGTTACCATAAAATTAATTCCAAGTGGATATGTATTCCCAAGATAGAATTCGGTATTAAATGCATTTCGTGGGTGATATTTACATTAATTAAAATCACGTATATATATATATATATATATATATATATATATATATATATGTGTGTGTATGTATGCATATATATATATATATATATATATATATATATATATATATATATATATATATATATATATATATACATATATTGTAATATAAATAAATTATTCTGTTTTGAATAGTTCGGGAAAGAGATTGACTAGACAATTGTTCAAATGCCAGTTAACTACTTGTTCCCCATTTGTTGGCAGGAACGAAGGTTTCGGAGGTCAGGTCACAGCAACGAGAGTTATGGTCGGCAGTGAGAAGGTGTCTGTCTTCAAGGAAGGTCACTGATACTTTTGGAAGATACGGTGTTGGATCCGGTGTTTCGCCGTTGAGTTTGGAGCAATCAATTCCGTTCCCATGTGATGGTTGTGGCTGTTTGAGAAGCAGCGTGGGCCCTCTCGAGTTACGTTGGTGTGGCCTGTTTAAATGTGGGAATTTCAGGAGTGTGGCTTCATTCCTGGATTGTAATTTCCAGGTGTATCTTCGTATCGGTGGCTGAAGAAGAACCTCTCACTCAAGAATTTGTTTTCGAATACTCTCTATTCACTCGGAGACCTCTAGAACTGCTTGTTTGAATGTCAGCTAAGTTTTGTTTTATTATATTTATTAATTATTTTTCCATGAATATTACCTGAGCTCTTAGATACCGGTCGTATCTGCAAGTGTTTTGTTATTTAAGCGTAATAATAATGCTTTGAAGTGTTGTTTTGTGTGTAATTCTCCTCCTCATAATTAAACCTGTTTTTAAATATGTGTTGTGGTTGTTCATGATGTGGACATCGTAACATATTTGGGGGCCATGTCCGGGATCAATGAATTTCAATTTAAGCAAAACAGGTTTAAATGAGGAGTTTATTTAATTGGTGTAGGTTTGAGTTTAGCTATTTAGTTGTTTTATAGCCATTGTAACCAATCATGTCTGAGTCTGAAACGGAGTATTTAGAAAGTGACTTTGATGTAAAGGAATTTCTGTCGTCCTTGCCGGGGGTTGCAGCTTTCCAAAGTCTGTGTAAACGGGAACTTGTGTTAATTGCTAATTATCTAGACATAGGTTTTACTATGGATATGAAAAAGGATGATTTGATAAACGGTTTGATAGGACACCTAGGTATTGTAGAGGAGAAGGCGGAAGCTTCAAGTGTAAAGGAAAGTGATAGCATAGAAGCTTTGAAACTTAAAATAAAGCTGAAGGAGTTAGACATAGTTGCCGAACGCAAAAGAGCGGAAGAAAGGGAGAGAGAGAGGAATCTTGAGCGCGAAAGAGCGGAAGAAAGGGAGAGAGAGAGGAAACTTGAGCGTGAAAGAATGGAACACGAACTAAAGTTAGAGGAAATTAAAGTAAGACACAGACAAGGTAGTGGAGAGTTCGATGTAGCTAAATACATGAAGATGGTTCCCCCTTTTGATGAAAATGAAGTAACTAATTATTTTATAACTTTTGAGAAAGTAGCGAAAGGAATGGGCTGGCCTAAGACCTCATGGTCTATGTTATTACAATGTGCATTGAAAGGTAGGGCTCAAGAGGCATTTTCTAGCTTGTCTGAGGAGATTTGCAGTAATTATGACGAATTGAAAAAGTGTATTCTCAAAGCATATGAATTAGTGCCAGAGGCTTACAGGTTGAAATTTCGTAGGCTTTTTAAAACAGGAGATCAGACTTTCGTAGATTTTGCTCGTATAAAAGCTAAATTGCTTGACGATTGGTTGAGGTCTAAAGGAATCTGTGATTTTAAAGGGTTTAAACAACTAATATTGTTAGAAGAGTTTAAGAATTGTTTATCTAAGGATTTGAAGGTACACTTAGAGGAGCTTCAGGTTGAGAGCTTAGAGAAAGCTGCCATTGTGGCTGACGAGTACTCGCTGACGCATAAAATTTTTGAAGGGAAAAATTTGGTTAGGGGTAGAAGCAGCAAAGAGGGTTTTCAGGAATTGAAAAGTGGTAAGAGTAAAACTGAAAACGCAAGTGATTTGGATAAAAGTGTTGTAGCTCCAGTATCGAAAGGTAGTAGTTTGCCTAGTGGGCAGAGGATGCCAATTAAATGTTTTAACTGTGGTAAACTGGGCCATAGAAAGGCCGACTGTTGGTCCTTAAGGGACGGTAATAGAGAGCACAAACCAGTTGCTTTGGTAATCAGGGTAAGTGCTGATAGAGAGATTAGTGCATTAAGTGAGGGTGAGAAAAGCCCTGGGCTCTCTGATTTGGAGAGATATAAGTCATTTGTGTCTTATGGTAGTGTAGCTACAGAAAGTGGTAAGGGCAGGAAAGGATTAGTTATCCTTAGAGATACAGGGGCCCTACAGTCATTGATTTTGAAAAGGGCATTGCCTGAAGGTTTCGAGTATGAGGGTAAGGAAAAGGTATTGATTAAGAGTTTTCCAAAAGAGATAATCTCTTGTCCGTATGAGACTGTGGTTCTGCAGTCTGATTATGCGACGGGTCCGGTTAGGGTTGCCGTTGTGGAAGAAATTCCTGTGGAAGGAGTTGATTTGATATTAGCCAATGATATTGGTGGTAATAGGGTTTTAAGTAACCCACGGTTACTTAGTTATCCTCAGTTTAGTGCAAGACAGAGAGCTTGGAAGGAGAATTTCCTGGTATTTTTCCTATGTGTGCTATCACGCGATCAAGGCGGAAATTGGAAGCTAGTAGGGATTCTAAGATTGACTTCTCGAAGTGTTTTCTGGGAAAATTTGGTGATTGTTCTGAACAAGGTAAGGTTTTAGCTGTATCTAGAGAGAAATTCATAAAGGATCAAGAAAATGACCTAGAGCTAGCCGAGATAGCTGCAAAGGCTTTTTCAGATAAGGAAATTGAGAACATTCCAGTCGGGTATTATGTCGAAAATGGATTATTGATGAGAAAATTTAGAGCCTCTAAGGTTGCTGCCGATGAAGAATGGGAAGTTAATTATCAAATAGTCGTTCCTCCAAATTACAGACCCTCTATTTTACATTTAGCCCATCAGAATCCATTTAGTGGCCATTTCGGAGTCAATAAAACTTTTTGTAAATTAACTAAACACTTTTACTGGCCTGGGATTCATTCTGATGTTAAAGAGTTTTGTAAGACATGCCATGTGTGTCAAATGATCGGAAAACCGAACCAAAAGTTGTCTAAAGCTCCCCTTGAACCCATACCAGCCATGGAAGAACCATTCCATAGGGTATTAGTGGACATTGTTGGTCCATTGCCAAAGTCAAAAGGTGGAAATCAGTATATACTTACAATCATGGACAGATCCACTAGGTATCCTGAGGCCATTCCGTTGCGGAATGTCTGCTCTAAGAATGTCGTAAATGGGATGTTACAATTTTTCACTTGGTTTGGATTGCCTAAAGAGGTTCAGTCGGACCAGGGTTCAAACTTCTTAAGCAATGTATTCAGACAGGCAATGCAGGAACTAGGTATCAGGCAGGTAACTTCATCAGCGTACCATCCTCAGAGCCAAGGGGCTATAGAAAGGTATCATCAAACCTTGAAAACTATGTTGAAAAAATTTTGTTTGGAGAACAAAAGCGATTGGGATAAAGGTCTGCCCTTCCTTCTGTTTGCGTCCAGAGAAATCCCCAATGAGTCGTTAGGGTTTTCCCCTTTCGAGTTAGTATTTTGTCATCAGGTTAGAGGACCTTTAAAATTGATTAAAGATCAGTGGATTAATAATGTTGAAGATTCTAATTTGTTGGACTATGTTTCAGATTCCAGGGAAAGAATCAGGAAAACCTGGGACATAGCAAGAGATAACTTAATGGAAGCTCAGCAGAAGATGAAAAAATACTATGACTTGGGAGCCAAAAAGGTTGACTACAAACCAGGAGATGAGGTATTGGTATTTCTTCCAGTAGCAGGTCAGCCATTAAATGCTAAGTTTTCTGGGCCTTACACAATAGAAAAGAAGGTAGGAAATACGGATTATGTTGTTCTTACTCCAGATAGGAGAAGGAAAAAGAGGTTGTGCCATGTTAATATGTTAAAGCCATATTTTTCAAGGACGCCAAAGCCAGTCTTGTTGAATATAAAGTTAGATAATAATAGTAATCAAGAGAAACTTAAACTTGAGACTGAGGTTGAAGACTGGCCTATTTCAAATTCAGAGGCTTTGAGGAATTTGAAGAATAAATTGGTTCATCTTGATGAAAGTCGAGGTCAGGAGTTGAGCGATTTATTCTACGATTATAAAGATGTATTTTCAGATGATCCGGGCAGGACCTGCTCATTACAGCATGATGTTGATGTTGGCAATTCCAATCCTATTAAACAACACCCATATCGCTTGAATCCGCAAAAGGCAGAGATTGTTGAACGGGAAGTAAAATATATGCTTGATCATAAATTAATTGAACATAGTAGTAGCCAGTGGAGTTCCCCTGTAGTACTTGTCAAAAAAAATGATGGTCAATACCGTTTATGTTTTGATTACAGGAAAGTAAATGCAGTCACCAGGACAGATTCATTCCCAATTCCTAGGGTGGATGACTGTATTGATCGTATAGGAAAGGCCAGATTTATCAGCAAGTTTGACATGTTGAAGGGTTACTGGGAGGTAGGTTTGACAGACAGAGCCAAAGAGATATCTGCTTTTGTTACACCCACTGGTTTATATTCCTGCAATGTCATGCCATTTGGAATGAAAAATTCGGGTAGTACTTTTCAGAGACTCATGAATATGATTACCAAAGACCTTGAAGGGTGCACTACGTATATAGATGATGTGGTAATTGTTAGTGATACGTGGGAAGAGCATGTCAAAAGAATTGCTGCCTTTTTACAGAAACTCAGAGAAGCGGGTTTGGTAGTAAATTTAAATAAATGCGAATTTGGGAAAGCCATAGTAGTTTATTTGGGGCACGAAGTTGGTCATGGCAAAGTAGCACCAAAAGATTCAAATATTAAAGCAATTTTAGACTTTCCAGTCCCTAAAGATAAAAAGGGAGTAATGAGATATCTAGGTCTTGCCGGGTATTATAGGAAGTTTGTGGCTAATTTTGCAGATTTAGTTGCACCACTAACAAATTTGTTGAGGAAAAGGGTCGACTTTAAATGGGATAACCAGTGCCAGGAAGCTTTTGATAAAGTAAAATCTATTTTGACTACTTCCCCTATTCTGAAAGCACCAGATTTTTCTATTCCTTTCAAACTAGCAGTGGATGCCAGTGACATTGGTATTGGTGCGGTATTACTGCAGGAAGACGACACTGGGGTAGAGCATCCTATTGCTTATTACTCTAAGAAACTGAATGATTCTCAGAAGAAATACTCCACCATTGAGAAGGAAACTTTGGGTTTAATTTTGGCTTTACAACATTTTGAGGTATATACCAGTACCACTTCTTCATTAACCGTGTATACGGACCATAACCCATTAAAATATTTGAATCGTTTCAGGAACAATAATCAGATATTAACAAGATGGAGTCTATTCTTACAACCCTACGATTTGAACATCCTACATATCAAAGGAAAGGAGAACGTCATTCCGGATGCATTATCAAGGATGTGACTTGATATATTTTTGACCTGATTTTGTTGGATGCAAAATATATATTACATATATATTTTTTCCTTTTTAGGGGGGAGGTGTAATATAAATAAATTATTCTGTTTTGAATAGTTCGGGAAAGAGATTGATTAGACAATTGTTCAAATGCCAGTTAACTACTTGTTCCCCATTGGTTGGCAGGAACGAAGGTTTCGGAGGTCACGTCACAGCAACGAGAGTTATGGTCGGCAGTGAGAAGGTGTCTGTCTTCAAGGAAGGTCACTGATACTTTTGGAAGATACGGTGTTAGATCCGGTGTTTCGCCGTTGAGTTTGGAGCAATCAATTCCGTTCCCATGTGATGGTTGTGGCTGTTTGAGAAGCAGCGTGGGCCCTCTCGAGTTACGTTGGTGTGGCCTGTTTAAATGTGGGAATTTCAGGAGTGTGGCTTCATTCCTGGATTGTAATTTCCAGGTGTATCTTCGTATCGGTGGCTGAAGAAGAACCTCTCACTCAAGAATTTGTTTTCGAATACTCTCTATTCACTCGGAGACCTCTAGAACTGCTTGTTTGAATGTCAGCTAAGTTTTGTTTTATTATATTTATTAATTATTTTTCCATGAATATTAACTGAGCTCTTAGATACCGGTCGTATCTGCAAGTGTTTTGTTATTTAAGCATAATAAAAATGCTTTGAAGTGTTGTTTTGTGTGTAATTCTCCTCCTCATAATTAAACCTGTTTTTAAATATGTGTTGTGGTTGTTCTAGAGGTCTCCGAGTGAATAGAGAGTATTCGAAAACAAATTCTTGAGTGAGAAGGTGTCTGTCTTCAAGGAAGGTCACTGATACTTTTGGAAGATACGGTGTTGGATCCGGTGTTTCGCCGTTGAGTTTGGAGCAATCAATTCCGTTCCCATGTGATGGTTGTGGCTGTTTGAGAAGCAGCGTGGGCCCTCTCGAGTTACGTTGGTGTGGCCTGTTTAAATGTGGGAATTTCAGGAGTGTGGCTTCATTCCTGGATTGTAATTTCCAGGTGTATCTTCGTATCGGTGGCTGAAGAAGAACCTCTCACTCAAGAATTTGTTTTCGAATACTCTCTATTCACTCGGAGACCTCTAGAACTGCTTGTTTGAAAGTCAGCTAAGTTTTGTTTTATTATATTTATTAATTATTTTTCCATGAATATTACCTGAGCTCTTAGATACCGGTCGTATCTGCAAGTGTTTGTTATTTAAGCATAATAAAATGCTTTGAAGTGTTGTTTTGTGTGTAATTCTCCTCCTCATAATTAAACCTGTTTTTAATTATGTGTTATGGTTGTTCATGATGTGGACATCATATATATATATATATATATATATATATATATATATATATATATATGGATAATTATCAACACAACATCGTGTTCTAATAGAAATAAATTTCTACCTCATACTTGGGATCGAACACTAGCCCCTTCTAATGAAAGGCCAGGTCAAAACCAATCATGTCACGAGAGACCATAAAAGAAATTGGAACCTGGCGCTACCTAGCAGTCCGAGGATTTCCCTGGTGAGACATCAGTCTCTTACCAGCGAGTTTTACCCAATTTCCCGGCCCACCACGTGACACAATTGGTAGTAATTCATTCAAACTACCCCTAATGAGTCAATATGGATAAATATCAACACAACAGGTAAATCCTCGGACAGCTAGGTAGCGTCAGGTTCCAATTTCTTTTATGGTCTCTCGTGACATGGTTGGTTTCGACCTGGCCTTTCATTAGAAGGGGCTAGCGTTCGATCCCAAGTATGAGGTAAAAATTTATTTCTATTTGAACACGATGTTGTGTTGATATTTATCCATATTGAGTCATTAGGGGTAATTTCAATGAATTACTACCAATTGTGTCACGTGGAGGGGCGGGAAATTGGGTAAAACTCGCTGGTAAGAGACTGATGTCTCGCCAGGTAAATCCACAGACAGCTAGGTAGCGTCAGGTTCCAATTTCTTTTATGGTCTCTCGTGACATGGTTGGTTTCGACCTGGCCTTTCATTAGAAGGGGCTAGCATTCGATCCAAAGTATGAGGTAAAAATTAATTCTATTTGAACACGATTTGGTGTTGATATTTATCCATATTGACTCATTAGGGGTAATTTGAATGAATTACTACCAATTGTGTCACGTGGTGAGCCGGGAAATTAGGTAAAACTCGCTGGTAAGAGACTGATGTCTCGCCAGCTAAATCCTCGGACAGCTAGGTAGCGTCAGGTTCCAATTTCTTTTATGGTCTCTGGTGACATGGTTGGTTTTGACATGGCCTTTCATTAGAAGGGGCTAGCGTTCGATCCCAAGTATGAAATAGAAATTCATTTCTATTTGGACACGATGTTGTGTTGATATTTATCCATATTGACTCATTAGGGGTAATTTGAATGAATTACTACCAATTGTGTCACTTGCTGGGCCGGGATATTGGGTAAAACTCGCTGGTAAGAGACTGATGTCTCGCCAAGTAAATCCTCGGACAGCTAGGTAGCGTCAGGTTCCAATTTCTTTTATGGTCTCCAGTGACATGGTTGGTTTCGACCTGGCCTTTCATTAGAAGGGGCTAGCGTTTGATCCCAAGTATGAGGTAGAAATTTATTTCTATTTCAACACGATGTTGTGTTGATATTTATCCATATTGACTCATTAGGGGTAATTTGAATGAATTACTACCAATTGTGTCACGTGGTGGCTCGGGAAATTGGGTAAAACTCGCTGGTAAGAGACTGATGTCTCGGCAGGTTAATCCTCGGACAGCTAGGTAGCGTCAGGTTCCAATTTCTTTTATGGTCTCTCATGACATGGTTGGTTTTGACCTGGCCTTTCATTAGAAGGGGCTAGCATTCGATCCCAAGTATGAGGTAGAAATTTATTTCTATTTGAACACGATGTTGTGTTGATATTTATCCATATTGACTCATTAGGGGTAATTTGAATGAATTACTACTAATTGTGTCACGTGGTGGGCCGGGAAATTGGGTAAAACTCTCTGGTAAGAGACTGATGTCTCGCCAGGTAAATCCTCGGACAGCTAGGTAGCATCAGGTTCCAATTTCTTTTATGGTCTCTCGTGACATGGTTGGTTTCGACCTGGCCTTTCATTAGAAGGGGCTAGCGTTCGATCCCAAGTATGACTAAGTATGTATTTGATAT
>NC_090732.1:33320792-33329298 GCF_036898095.1 Palaemon carinicauda | reverse complement strand
AATGGAATGTTGTTAAAAGGAAAGGAGGCAAGGAAAGGTAGGCAGAATATTTTGAAAGTTTACTGAATGTTGAGGAGAATAGGGAGCAGATATAATTGCTGGTGCAGGTGTTTAGGCGCCAGTGATGGGAGATGAGAATGAGAGAGAGATTACAAAAGAGGAAGTGAGGAGAGCACTTGATGAAATGAGAGTAGGAAAAGTATCTGGTATGGATGATGTGAGAGCTAAGATGTTGAAGGAAGGGGGTGTGAGTGTACTTGGATGGTTGGTGAGATTGTTTAATGTGTGTTTTGTGTTGTCAATGGTACCAATAGATTAGGTTTATGCGTGTAATGTGCATGAGTGTTGTAATTCAAGGGGTATTATTTTGTTGAGTGTAAATACCACGATATAAGGGTAAGGGAGATGTGCACGAGTGTTGTAATTCAAGGGGTATTATTTTGTTGAGTGTAATTGGAAAAGTGTATGGTAGAGTACTGATTAACAGGATTAAGGATAAAACAGAGAATGCAATCTTAGAAGTACAGGGTAGTTTAGAAGAGGTAGGAGTTGTATGAATCAGATTTTTACATTTAGGCAGATATGCAAGAAATATTTAGCAAAAGGTAAGGAGGTGTATTTTGCGATTATGGATCTGGAGAAAGTGTATGATAGAGTTGATAGGGAAACAATGTGGAATGTGATGGGTTATATGGAGTTAGTGGAAGGTTGTTGCAAGCAGTTAAAAGTTTCTACAAAGGTAGTAAAGCATGTATTAGGATAGGAAATGAAGTGAGCGATTGGTTTCCAGTGTGGGTGGGTCTGAGACAGGGATGTGTGATGTTGCTGTGGTTGTTTACCTTGTATGTTGATGGAGTGGTGAGAGAGGTGAATGCTCGAGTGCTTGGACGAAGATTGAAGCTAGTAGACGAGAATAACTATGCATGGGAGGTAAATCAGTTGTTGTGTGTGGATGATACTGTACTGGTTTTAGATGAGGAAGAGAGACTTCGCTGATAAATCAGTTGTTGTTTGCGGATGATACTGTACTGGTTGTAGATGAGGAAGAGAGGCTTGGCTTATTAGTGACAGAATTTGGAAGGGTGTGTAAGAGAAGGTAGTTGAGTGTTAATGTGGGTAAGAGAAAGGTTATGAGATTTACAGGAAGGGAAGGTTGAATGCCATGTTGAATGGAGAATTACTTGAGGAGTTGGATCAGTTAAATACTTAGGGTCTGTTGTTGGAGCAAATGTTGGAGTGGAAGTAGATGTACATCAGAGTTAAATGCAACTCACGATGTCATGCAAGTTTGCATTGTGAAAACAAGGCTTCGTTCTAAATATTAGAACGATCCTTATTATTTTTTTACTAGTTTTATTTTAAATGAGTATTTTGTGACAGACAAGTTTTATTTTCTGTTCATAATAAATTTTGTTACATCCAAGTGTTTTATGTGATAAATAAAATATTACAGAAGTGTATTACTGTTTTTAGTGATTTATTCCATTATTCTACCATACCATACAAGTTTACATTGTGAAAACTAGGCTTTGTTTATCCTTTCAGCTATTTATTTCATTGTTTTTTCATACCAAACATGATTCAGGGAATCTGTATAATAAGGCGGAATAATCAGGGAATATGTATATTCACTAAAAATTTCAGGGAATATACATATCCTCTGAGTGAATCAGACATAATGAGCATTCCCTGAAAATATCAGAGAATATATATATTCCCTGATTATACAGGTTCACTGTTATATATATATATATATATATACACACACACATATATATATATATATATATTTATATATATATATATATATATATGTACATATATATATATATATATATACACACACATATATATATATATATATATTTTATATATATATATATATATATATATGGATATATATATATATATACATATATATATGTATATATATATTCATGCATATATATATATATATATATATGTATATATATATATATATATCGTATATGTATCGAATACCAATTTAACGATATTTGTCTCAAACACCGCACAATAAACAAGTGGAAATGATTCTAAACCAAATCCATGAAAACTATAAAAAGCACCAAAAATACTAATAAAAATCGATTGGAAATAAGGATAAAATTCAAATAAGATGGAATAGATTGAGCTTAAGTATATTATAAAGTAAATAAACTAGAAAACTCAAGACATTCGTAAACATAATGATGCTAAAATTGAAGAAACACTGAAGAAACGAAGAAGCATCAAGTAGATGAAAAAAATCTTGGAACAAGTTTCCAGTAGATATCTTCTTTAAATGATGAAAATGTAAATTTTTATCAATAAAAGAAATGAAGTAATAAAAATTGGAGATGATTTCTAAAAAAAAATTTCTTCAACAGTTATATGAGAAATAACTTTGCAATAGAAATGGAACGCCTCAGCCGACGCCAAAACTAACAATATGAGAGGTAAAGTACGCCTTAAAGAGAAGGAAACGGAAGAAAAGAAGAAAAGCAGTGGGATAAGATGGGCTAATAATAGATTTACTAATGGATTTAGGGGATTTCATATTAGTGAAACTTATTGGGCTTTACAAAAAATGTTTACAAGAATGTTCTATACCTACAGCTTCAATACACTTTAACATTATATCATTAACAAAAGGGGGAGACACAAAAGACGGTAAAAACACTGCGCAATATTTATTTTCCAATGATGTATTGAATATTTACAATGACTTTATTAACCCCAATAAAACCACAATTATACTTTAATCAACCAATAGAGCAGGAAGGTTTTAGAAGCGAGTACTCAACAACTAACCATAACAATGTAAATAACCAGCTAATGAAAAAAAAATAGTTTCTGAATCTGTCTAAACCTCAGAAATATTGAAAACCCTTCAAAATAATGAATATTATATGAATCTTATGTTAAAACACTTGAAGATGTTAATACGGATAGTACCGAAATTCTAGAATTACATAAACACACAAAATATACGATAGAGAAAGGGGTTAAGACAGGTAGGCCCCATCTCTCCTACATTTTTCTCAGCAAACCTAGAAAAAGTTTTCAAGAATTAAGATTGACAAAATGGTATTGGGATTAATAGAGAATACTCATGATTTGCATATGACATAGTTCTATTTACTGAATTATGGAGGAATCACATAAGAAGATAAAAAAATTACAATAGAGAAAGCAAAAATGTAGGATTGAAAATGAATATGAGTAAAACTAAGATAATGATCAATGAAAATGGTAAGAGATAACATGTAACGATAATGGACGAACTTCTAAAAATTGTAAAAGAACATATATGCTTAGGAAAGACAGAAAGTTTTCCCAAGGATATAAGACCGAAATTAAAAGAATGATAAGCATGGATTAGAGAGCTTTGTATAAAAAAAAAAAATTAGTTTATGAGACGTAAAAGCTCGCTTTCTCTAATAGAAAAGCATTTAATAAGATCAACATATCAGTAATAACTTATTCGTCAGAAACTTTGAGTGTTAATAAAGCCTTTGAATATAAGCTATTTATAACTCAAAGAGCTATGGAAAGAATAATGACGGGATTATCACTAAAAGGGACAGAAAAAGAGCAACATGGATACGAGAGCAAAATAGAGAAGATGATATTCTAATAACATGTAAGAAAGAGAGATCGATGTGTGCATGACCTAAAATGTAATTAACATATAAAACTTTCATAAAAGAGTAATGGAACAGGTCCCAATGGTAGGATATTATTTAAGGGGGTGGGTAGACCGATGAAGTTACGAGCTAAAAAGATTTTCTGAAATAGACGGGTATAGAAAGATCACATGCAGACGGAATGAAAGGACATGTCAAGGCCTTTGTCTTAGAGTAGACTAGAGGGGAGTGATGATAATGATGATGATGATGATGATGATGGTTATTGATATATATATATATATATATATATATATATATATATATATATATATATAAATAAATATATATATATATATATATATATATATATATATATATATATATATATATATACATATATAAATGAATATATATATTTATATGTATATATATATATATATATATATAAGTGTGAGTGTTTAATTCATATAAAAATATGTGTATACACAGGTGCACGGACCTCTGTTTTTCTGCCTGCATATATACTGTAATGTATAAAATATTAGAATAGAGAGCGATTGATACGTAAACATAACACTACCGCTCGCACTGTGCTAATGGAAACAACTGTGTACATTACTATATTTTCCTGCTAATGCAGCCACTACCACATTAATGGTGCGTATATGAAGAAAACGAAAATATATTTCAACTGGCATATGCAAAACAAATGTCTAGGCAACACATTTTTTTAGGGTTTGATGTCTACGCAAATTCTAGTCAGGATTTGAAATAATAATACTATAACATATTCAAACCCATATAAATTTGTTATCTGTAATAAAAGAAATCATTAAGGGCATTTTTTTTTTCTTTTTGGATCTTTTTAATGATAAAATTTTTAGTAAATGCCTAGATAGAGAAAAATACGAGATTTTTTTTTTTTTTGGTAAATGAGTAATTAGAAAAAAATAGTTTTATAGTGTATATTGGATATACGATATTTATGATTTTCATTTCATTTGGAGTTGAACTAAAGATAAGTAATGCAAAGCTATTTTAATGTCAACATTCAATAAAATTGGGCATATCGAAAAATTTTATTTCAGAGATTATTTTACCAGAAGATTTAGAAACATATCGAGAGGAGGTACATTAAAAATGTTCAATATCATCATTAGAAAACCAAAATTTCTCTCTCTCTCTCTCTCTCTCTCTCTCTCTCTCTCTCTCTCTGTGTGTTTCACTTTCAATTTCACTCATTCTTTCTCTTCTTTTTGCTTGCTCATATAAATATGAATTTGTAGTATACTGTGACGGGCCGAGAGAGGGTTGTGAACTCAAAGGCCGGATGTTTATTAAGGAACACTCTCCTTTATATACAAAACCTCAAGGCAACAGGACATAACATGTTCGAGAGACAGACAATATTACAGAGTAAAGCCGTAGACATGATCATTCAGGTTCTTTTTAGTGCGAGAGAAGAGCGCAGATACAAGCATAATATATACAAAATAATTATGTACAATTGTGTGACACACGGTTGGTACATGGCTCCCCCTCTAAAAATGACATACTGTACATGTTAAATAGGGCGCACTGATCTAGAGAGGCTAACTGTAGGCGGGTCATCTGGCAGAAGATAAGCAGGTTTTAGACGATCAATGGAGACCCAGTCTTCTTTGCCCCGAATGTTTAGTAGGAATGCTTTTGGACTGCGTCGGATCACAAGGAAAGGGCCCGTGTAAGGGGGCGTTAGTGGTGGCTTGCTAGTGTCGTTGCGCAGGAAGACGTGCGTTGCAAAGTGCAAGTCCGTTGGTATGTGATGCTTCGCTGGGGGCTTGTAAGTCTGGCGGCACGGAGTAAATTTTCGCACGACGTGACGTATGCGCTGGAGATCGTCAGAGAAGGTTGTAGAAGGAAAAAATTCGGCAGGGACGACCAACGGGTCACCATACACCATTTCACCTGCCGAGACGTCGAGGGCGTCTTTAGGAGTGGTCCTTAGTCCCAGGAGGACCCAGGGAAGCTGAGTAAACCAGTTGCAATCCTTGCAGCGGGACATCAAAGCTGCTTTGAGGGTGCGATGAAAACGTTCAACCATTCCATTGGCAGCGGGGTTATAGGCCGTTGTCTGATGTAGGGTGATGCCCAAGAGATTCGCTAATGACGTCCACAATTGAGAGGTGAAAGTGGTTCCCCTGTCAGAAGTAATATGCTCAGGGATAACGAATCTTGAAATCCATCCAGAGAGTAAGGCAGATGTACATGAGGCGGACGTTGCAGTTTCCATGGGAATGGCTTCAGGCCAACGAGTGGAGCAGTCGATGACGGTAAACAGGTAACGATGTCCTCGTGATGTGGGTAGGGGGCCTCCAACGTCGACGTGAATGTGTGCGAAACGACGCTGAGGATGAGGAAAGGTGCCAGCTCCTGAATCCGTGTGTCGATGTACTTTGGGAGTTTGGCAAGAAGTACAGGCGCGGACCCAATCCTTAGCATCCTTAGAAATGCCGTGCCAAATGAACTTTGCCTTCAGCAGCTGTGCAGTAGAACGGTACGAGGGATGTGAAAGGCCGTGAATGAAATCAAACAACTGTCGGCGCATGGGAGCAGGAATCCAAGGTCGCGGTCTACCAGTACTGACGTCACAGAGGAGGGTGGTGTTGGAGACTTCGAGGGGAAAGTCTTCCCAACGGAGGGACGTGCAGGAATTCCTACAAACTGGATACTCTGGATCCTGTTGTTGGGCTTCAGCCAGGGTGTTGTAATCCAATCCCAATTGAACAGCAGCCAACGTGTTTCTTGACAGGGCATCGGCAACGGGATTCATTTTCCCAGGGACGTATTGGAGGGTGCAATTGTATTCAGCCACGGTGGAGAGATGTCGGCGTTGACGGGCGGACCAGGCGTCAGACTGTCGAGTGAAGGCATGCACCAGAGGCATGTGGTCTGTGCGAATGACGAAGGGCGGCTGGCAATGGCGAGTACTGCTGCAGAAGGTATGTTTTGAGGGCGTCATACGCTATTGGGGTGTCTTCTTGTTTACAAAGCCAGTCGAATATTTCTGGGAAGGTGTCCTCGGGTATCGCCGCGAGAACATAATCCACTTTGGTGGTTGAGCGAGTCACGCCCCTGATACGAAACTGGACTTCTGCGCGCTGAAACCCAGCAAACGCCTCTCCGCTGGCAAACGATGAAAGTTTGAATGGAGTGGCCGCAGCACCAACTGCCGTAGAGTCCGTCATAGTACCAACGATGAAGGGGCGAGGGGGTGGGGGTGGAAGGCGGTTGGAGAGAGTCGACTTCCGGGGTCACCAATGTGACGGGCCGAGAGAGGTTTTTGAACTTAAAGGTAGGATGCAATCAACTGAGTGGTTTATTAAGGAACACTCTCCTTTATATACAAAAACTCAAAGGCAACAGGACATAACATGTTCGAGAGACAGACAATATCACAGAGCAAAACCGGAGACATGATCATTCAGGTTCTTTTTAGTGCGAGGGAAGAGCGCAGATAAAAGCATAATATATACAAAATAATTATGTACAATTGTGTGACACACGGTTGGTACAATACTCTGCAATTCCATTTGCAGTCTTTCTTGTAAGACTTAAGAGCCGCGAAACACAATAAAACTAAACAAAGAACATTGTGAAGGTTGAAAACCAATTTATAGCCTCCCTCCTCAACGAGGTAACTCACGTCAAATCTGGGTAAAAGTATCCAAAAGCATTTTTTGCATGCGAGTTTTTATTTACTATTATTTACACTGCTAAGAATAATGTCAAGCAAAATATTCTGGGGACGTTTGCACTATATGAAGGACACCGTGGATGTGACTAGCAGCAGCAGAGAACGTTTTGAGTAAACAGTTATCGAAATCCGAGTAATATTTCATATCTGGATAGTCGTTGATGCACACCTGTACCGCACGTGTTTCATACACGCTCGTTCACTATAATGGGTTTAATTTTTGATCATATCACTCACTCTCTCCTGCAATGATAATGAACCAACCCATGTTATCATGTTAACTAATCCTTTATCATGTTGAATTTTTGTGATGTTCTTCCTCAGAGGTCGCTGTATATAAACTCGACGATTTTTTAATAAAGTTTAGTTGCATCCACTTCGCCCCTCAGTTATCCCCTAATTGGCGCCTCGCACATACCAATCACTTAAAACGCATGTAGTCTCTTTGCTGTATTTTTGTAATGAATATTTTTAGGGCACGTTATCTGTATGGTGTATATTACATCAGGTGACACTTGCTGAAAAATGCAACATATATTTCGTGACGTAATTACAATGCAATCAAAATAACAGAAATGAAATTACCCCATGATGTAATTACCTCGAGGGAGCTTGAGTGACTCATAACATGAATAATAATATTAATCAAATTTGTTAAACGTCACATTTTTTACCATTTATTTCTACCTTCGAAGGTTGCATTTATAAGCTTCAATTATTTATCTCTTCACAAGATCTCATTGATCTACGTTACTCTCTCATTATATTTTGTCACTTGTATCATATTACTCCAATGTTGTCATTGTGTTTCATCCTCTTTCATGGCGTTCAAGTTGTATCTTTTTCTTTTTCTTGGCTAATATTTTCATATACTACACATTTTCGTCTTTGTACATTTCAGTAAAATCTCTAGCTATGATTTGTATAATTTAGTCCATATTTTATATATCTTCACTTCTCAATCTTATTTTCCTCTGAATATCTTGATGAGGTGTCCAGATATCAATTCGATTTCAGAAATTTTTCCCTTATAATTCAAGTTGCTAATTATCAGTTGTATGGGGATTGGTCCCTATATACCGCGCCCATGTTTGTTCTTTATGAGATGATAACTATCACATTACACAGAGAGAGAGAGAGA
>NC_090732.1:33303292-33315792 GCF_036898095.1 Palaemon carinicauda | reverse complement strand
CTAGTAGTGTAAAACTACTCTTGGCGGAATTTGATTTCCTTCTCTCTCTTTCGGATTTTAACGACTGTATGTATTAATTACTTTATTAGATTTATGCAGTTTATTTATATTTGCCAGTACCATGATCGTCTTCATTCTCCCTTTAAAGATATACATAATATATTGCGAGGATAATAATAATAATAATAATAATAATAATAATAATAATAATAATAATAATAATAATAATAATAATAATAATCAGAAGTGGAAGGAAAAGAGGTCGGACTTGGATTTTTTTTTTCTAATACAATAGTCCCTTTGTCTGATCTACAATACAGCCCATCACCTTCATACATTATGGACTTGCCGTCGTCCAACCCAAATCTGGCTTCCCCCTCCCCCCCTACACCAGTTTATGTCATACTATTGTACCCTAGCCGTCAAAAACGACATCTAAATATTTAGATAGATATACACACACGCGCGCTTACAAACAGATTGAATCCTCCTACCCCTTTCCTAACTACAGGCTGCTGGTTTGGCGATTTGTGGGAGAGTTTGGTTTCCAGTTTCACCTCTTGTTACACACCCTCTCACATGGATATGGCTATTCCCTCTCCTCTCCGAATGGTAGGAATGAATTATTTACATACTGTATATATATATATATATATATATATATATATATATATATATATATATATATATATATATATATATATATATATATATATATATATATAATAAGACACTTGTCCTTTATTGATTAGAGGAGATAAGCACGCTGGGTAAATGAGCTTTAGTTTAAGCCTCGGGTCATTAGGAAACATTTAACTCTTTGAGACGTTTTGTCTCATTAACGTAACATGATAAACCCATTTCCCATGCATAGATAGATACTCCTGAAATAATTATGCTATTATCGAAAAATAATAAATAATAAGTTCATCGTAAAATTATAATTAATTTCAGCCATGAAGCTCAATTTTTATTATTTCCAAGATGAAAAAACAGTAATAAAAATACATCAAAATATTATTAAAGACGTGTATAAATACATTTCACATAGCTATGGATCGACCTCCAAACGTTTTCCTTGAGTGAACTTCATAAAAAAAAACTAGATCTATTTATCCTTTTTCGTCTTCAGTCGTCTTGAATGAGTGATAATTTTCTTGGAACTTTTAGGATGAGTGAATAATCTCGGAATAACTTTACGAGAAAAGTAATTTCAGGCATCGGTGGTTTTCTCCATTTTTGATTCCTCTCATCTTTAATAAATTCTCTTTAACTAAGTGATTCCATTATACCACCTAGGCTCTCTCTCTCTCTCTCTCTCTCTCTCTCTCTCTCTCTCTCTCTCTCTCTCTCTCTCTCTCTCTCTCTCTCTCTCTCTCTGTGAATTTAAAAAAAAATCACCTTTTCGTTTTTAATTTTACAATATTCACTTTCTATTGAATATAAATCCAAAATAATTAAATCAGAATTTTTGTACAGTCTCATATATAAAAAGAATCATAATATTATACTAACCAATAATCCCTTCATAAAGAAAATGTTTTGTCGAAAAATTCCCGTCCGGACTAAAAACAAGAAAATCATCGTTTCTTTAACCAGAGTCTTACACCTAAAAACTGAAAGAAGCTGAGAAAACACGATGATTCCGGTACGAAACACATTGACTCCACTAAGGCAAGCGCCATCAATGAAAATTTCGTCATAGAAAAAAATGTGTCCCAAAAGCATAAAGAACAGTGGCCGGGCAAAAAACGTTGGAGAGATATTGGGAAGACTCTCTGATAATGCATCAAAGAAACCATAGAAAGAGTACATCGAATTGAAACCAAGAGGACATGACGATGGAAAGACTTCTGCACCACCACCACAACGGAAATTCATGAAATTGGCCACAACTTTGCAGAGTTAGAAATGAAAAACTACGCTCAAACACTGACAATGACGCACAAGAAATTGTTAATACTTAAAGGAGGACCTATGAGTAATGTACACCGGTGAGATCGCTTCGTAAATCTTGCAGGAATCAAATTGACAAACGACCGAAATCAAATTGTTCACAAGCTTATAATAGCTGAAGATGTATGCATCCCTCTCCAGGGATCAATATTTAACATCCAGTAGGATTCTAATTATGAGCTCCCTTCATGCAGAAAGCGATGTGGATAATCTCTAAAGTAGTGCAGGATCCAGCGTGCATCTATGTATGAGTTTGCGTGCACGCGTGTCAATATATATATATATATATATATATATATATATATATATATATATATATATATATATATATATATATATATATATATATATATATATATATATATATATATATATATATATATATATATATATATGTGCGTATATATATATATATATATATATATATATATATATATATATATATATATATATATATATATATATATATATATATATATATATATATATATATATATATATATATATATATATATATATATATATATATATATATATATATATATATATATATATATATATATATATATATATATATATATATATATATATATATATATATAACAGATTTTGAGCGAAGTGAAAAATTTATTTTTGGTTGAGGTAGCCATGTCGTCCTGATGGAAGTTCCCAAATGGTAGCTTCCTAGGGTATATTTGACCTTAAGGAATACCCAGAATTCTAACTCCTGGAGCGAATATCCCTAAATAATCTCACTAGGATATCGCATAATATCAGAGGACGTATTCTTGACACGTCACATAGCTATATTCACCCCAAACAGTATTACTGCTTCGAGGGGTTACAGTGACAAGAATCTGAAACGAGAATGAAAAGAGAGCCGCTCATAAGGTATCTCTCCTATTCCGTTTCCAGTGTGTATCTGATGAAGGCGGTAGCCCCCTCTTTATTCCTTGTAGCGATATACTAGGTGCTACAGATACTGTATTATAGGGAGGGGTCAATAAGCCCTTTTACAATAAAAGGAAGGGTGGGTCCATCAGGACAACATGTCTACCTCATCCTAAAATAGATTTTTCGCTTCGCTCAAAATCCGATTTTTGGGCTCAGGCCATGTCGTACTGATGGAAGTTTACCAGAACATTACTGTATCTGTGGATTCTTAATCAGTGCCGTACTCTTAAGAAAGTATTTTCCCGGTCCGTCTCGACCTACAGACCTATGATGTTACCGTCATACATCATTTTATCTAAGCATGAACTATGTTAGTGCTTCCTGTCCCCTACAGGGAAGAGTCGTACTAGACTCTGGAAAAAGTCTCGAGGAGTATATAATAACTATGGATGACAAAATGTCAAGATTGTATAGTGGTCTCGCCCTATACATTATAAAGCAAAGTTTGTATAAGAGTCACCAATGTCAGTATAAATTTGTGACACCTTCCCCAATGTGACTACTCTTATTAACTATTGGATAATGGTTGTATCCGCATAGGAACAAATTTTGCCTCTTTGCCACTATCCCGTTAGGGTACCACGTCAACCCTTCCTAAGGAAGGGTTAAAGTGAGTGGACTTTTGCTTGAATCAGGGAACAGTCTTAAAACACATACCATGATAAAAATATCCATATTTTAATGTTAATGCTCAGTACATTTCTAATACAATGAGTGTGGGAAAATAAGACGCAGGGTTCACCATGAACAAGTTTATTAAAATTTGATAAACGTACATATCATATCAACATTTATAAAATTTATAAAATGTGGATGATATGCGTTAAAGCATAAAGAAAAACAGTCAACAGAAAATATTGTTTTGTCTACTAGGAAACATATTTTCCTCTTCAATTTAATTATTATTAATAATGATATAGTCTGTATACTGTTTATTTACACTAGCGTAAAAAACGCATGGCACAAGTGTCTGTATTAAGTAGTTCACCGACGTCAATGGAACAGTTCGTAAGGACACTTTCGTGGCCTATCGCTCAGTGTGTAGTAACATACAGTGACTACACACGCACCCTCTTAATTAATCGTCCCAAATTAATTAAACTGTACCTCACAGATTTAAGACAGAAGATTAAAGAATTCTACCTGCTGCTACCACAGACCTCTTAAGTTGCTCCACTTGCTTTGCATAGTGCATAAAGAACACCTTGGATGACTACCAGCCGGAGTAAAAATAAGGATGTTCAAAGTCCATATAATAAAAGAAATTTTATGGAAGAGGCAACTTTCCTCGGATCATGACTAAAGGGTGTACTGTCTGGATACGTTCTGCGAATAACACAGGTGATTTTCACCCTTAGTTATAGATAACCTTGAACCCAGGGTTTCTCTTCTGAACAGCTGTTCTCCCATAAAGTCTGAAGTTCTATGAAGATAGACCTTTAGGCACTCCACTGGACATAGAGATGCATCTTTCTTCAGAGGGCAGATTCTCTAGGGACCCCACCTATTGGTGGGTAGCTTGTTCCCGGTAAGAAAAGTTGGGTCTGGAAATAGATTCAGTTCTCCCTCCAAGAACTGGACGTGGCCTTCCTCTCTAGAGAGAGCCACTATTTCACTAACTCTGACTTAAATTCAAAACTTTCTAAGCGCATTCCTTATTATTCATTATTTATGCACAATGAACAATCATATCTAATGACCATGCAAAGGGTCTTTGGAGGCACTGAAGGGCTAAGCCCAGCATGGGCCTTTGTAGTTCATTAAGAACGTCGTTAGAAAGGTCAACCTTTAAGGCATATGGTATCTGACTTGTCAAGGCAGGCTTCAACAATAGAATTGTGTTGGCTGCTAAACCTTGCTCATGAAGGTGAATGAAGAATGATAAATAGGAATCTGTCGAGATTTCTTCGCCTTGACAAAGGATATCTATTTCTTCCCTGAAGCCTCATAATGTCTTCTTGTTTAATCCAAAAGTCTAAACTGACTTTTAACACCAAATCTTTTTCTCATCGCTAAGGAGAGAACATCATGAGATGTAGGTTCCGTGTTTTCTGTGATGGAGCGAAGACAGTCGACTTCTGTACTCTGTGAGACAGGGATGGATCCGGTAGCGGTACAAATTTTAGTCGTAGTTCTAATGCCAGAGGGAACCATACGCTATTTGGCCACTTGTGGGCCACTATTGCTGCTTTCCCTTTGAAGTATCTCAGCTTATCGAGGACCTTCAAAAGGAGGTTGTGCGGAGGGAACAGATAAATATTGGACCATCTGTTCCAGTCTAGGGATTTAGCGTCCACTGCCTCCGCTAGTGGATCCTCGTATGGGGACACGTAACAATCTATTTTCTTGTTGTCTTTCTTCGCAAACAGGTCTAACTGCAGCTCCGGGACTTGGCTCGAGATTAAGGAGAACGATCCTGAGTCAAGGGACCATTCTGACTCTATAGGTGTACACCTGGATAGAGCGTCTGCTGTCACATTGCGGAACCCTTGAATGTGAACTGCTGACAGGTGCCATTTCTTCCATTCCGCCAAACGGAATATGGCCAACATCACTTGGTTGATTTGAGGTGACCTCGACCCTTGTCAATTCAGGCATCTCACTATCACCTCTCTGTCTAGAACCAGTCTTATGTGGGTCGAGTGGCGAGGAGATACTTTCTTTAGTGCCAGAAGAACTGCTATGGCTTCTAGAAAGTTGATGTGAAATAACTTGAAAAGATTGGACCAAGCTCCTTGGTCTCTCTTCTGATGAGAGTGACCTCCCCAGCCTTCCTTTGAGGCGTCTTTGTGGATAGTTCCTGACGGGGGAGGAGGTTGAAGAAGTACTGATCTCTTTAACTTCTTGGCATTGGACCATGGCTTAAAAAGCGTTCGCAGTCGAGTTGGTAGAGGTCTTATTAGATCTCTTCGCGCGTTTCATGCATATTTTCTCCAGACTCCTCTTGCATCCTTTAGGTGTGCTCTTAGCACTGAGTCTGTTATTGAAGCAAACTATAGAGAGCCCAGCACTCTCTCCTGTTCGCGTCTTGATATCCGTTTGGATTTCAGTAGTCTCTTGACAGATCCTGCTATTTCTTTCCTCTTCTTCCCAGGAATGGAAAGTCGATGTGACTCCAAATACCAGTGGATTCCCGACCACTGAAATTTTTGAGCTAGAGAAGGTCGAGACTTTTTGATGTTGATATTGATTCCCAGATGTTCCAGGAACTGGATCACTATCTTAGAAGCTTGCATGCATTCTGTCCTGGATGCTGCTCACACCAGCCAGTCGTCCAAGTAGGGTACTACTTGGACCCCTTTTAGGCGTAATTGATGGACGGCTGCGTTCGCGAGCTTCGTGAAAATCCTTGGGGCTATGTTTAGCCCGAAAGGCATGGCTCTGAAGGCATTAAGTTATCTATGTAACTTGAAACCTAGGTAGGAGGAGAGGTGACGATTAACTGGAACGTGCCAATAAGCGTCAGACAAGTCTATAGAAACAGCATATGCCCTTTTGGGCAGTAGGGTCCTTATGTGTTGAGGCCTGAGCATTCTGAACTTGTAGTTCACTATGAACTTGTTGAGTGGCGACAAGTCTAGAATGACTCTGAGTTTTTCTGAGTCCTTCTTTGGAACACAAAACAGCCTTCCTTGGAATTTGATGGACTTAACACTCAGGATTACTCGTTTGTCTAAGAGCTCTCGGACATATTCTTCCAGAACGGGGGTTGAGTGTTGAAAGAATTGAGGAAATTGAGGTGAAGGATCGCTCCAGCTCCAACCTAGTCCATTCTGGGCTGTGGGCCTAGGGATCGAAGGTCCAGCGATCCCTAAATAGCTGTAGTCTCCCTCCTACTGGAAGTATCTCACTTCTGTTGTTGTGGACCTGAGGCCTTGCCTCCTTAACTGCGTCCTCCCCTGGATCCCCTTCCTCTTGAAGGGTGTCTAGAAGAACCTCTGGCTGTTCCTCTAGCTTTCGCACGAAAGGAAGAATTCTGCCTTTCGAAGGCTGGGTTAAAAACTGGTGACTGTGTCGCCACTTGTTGAGGTACCAGCTGGTACGTGGTTGGAGGTTGTGCCACTCTCTGAAGCACCGCAGTCACAGGATGTTGTTGTTGCTGTCGGTAGGGTTTAGCCGGCCGAGAGGATGGCCAAGGCCTTTTTGTCTTCTTCTTGGGTTGGGGACCCTCATCTGGAGAAGACTTTCTCTTAAGATCTAAACCCCACTTTTCGAGAAGGTTCCTATTCTCTGTGGCGGCCTTGTCTACTTTCTCTTTAATCACTTCATTGGGAAAGAAATCTTTACCCCAGATACGAGAGGATATCAGTCTCCTCGGTTCGGGCCTCACCGCAGCCGAGGCAAACACGAACTCTCTACAGGTATCCCTAGCTTTAATAAAGCTATAGAGATCCTTCGTAACTGTAGCCAGATGGGTTTTGGCCACTATATGAACATGTCCTGGTTCTTGGGGTCATTTGCCATCGTTTCTAATGTTGTTTGCAACGACATCGATGCCGCAAGTCTTTCCTTCGTCTCTTGCTCTCTGCTCAAGAGAACATCCGACAGTTTTGGAAGTTCCTCACCAAACTGACGTTCAGCAATATCAGCTTCCAGCTTCCCGACTGAGAAGGTAAGGTGGACGTCCTTCCAGTCTTCTTGGTCCAAGGGCAAGGTCAGAGATAACGGCTTGCACTTCTCCAAGGAGGGGCATGGCTTCCCTGCCTCCACCGCCTTTAAGGCTGCCTTATATCCCTTTTCCAAGAAGGGAAAGGCTCTGGTTGGAGAGGCCACAAAGGAGGGAAGCTTCTTACTCAAGGCTGGCATCTTTTAGTTCGTGAAGACCATCTCTTTCATGGAGCCCGCTAGTATCGCCTGTGCTTTACTATGGCCAAGAACTATGACCTCTTTCAGCTCCGTCTCCTCCTTTGAGGCTGGCTCCTTCCTAAGACGGACATACCAGTCCGGATAAGAATCTTTGTTGGGCAGAAATTCCACTTCTTCCAGGGGAATTTCTCCCCACTTTTCTGATATCACGATCTTCCCAGTTGTCATTGGCATGTATTCAGCATACCTCCAAGGATTGGGGTCCGAGCACAAAGGAAGATCCTTCACGTTAAGTCGCTTCTAGGGCCCAGGTGATGCTGCAAGTCTACGTATCTCCAGTTTCATTGCAGCTTCCTTCTCATCATTCTTTCTTTGAATTTGTTGTATCCTCTCAAAAATAGAAGAAAGAGTCCTTCCCAGTTCATGTGGGATAGCAGACGATGTAGAGGGAACAGGTTCTGAGTCCGGAACCGATGTAACCGACACCTTGTCGATTTCTTCCTCTTCTACTTGAGGAGCCTAAGACAGCTCCTCCTCCTGACCTCCTCCTAGAAGGTCTTTCTCTGTAGAATGCGACACCTCCGACAGCGTATCCTCCAATTGGATGTCTTGAAGGGCGGCCGAGACTTCAGAATCTACCGGATTCTGGGCAGTTGGTATCTCCACCTGAGGCTGAGGAATGACTGCATCAGCCGATGCTTTAGGGAAAAGGTATGCCTGCATCTTCTCATTTGGAAGGTATGGGCCTGAGGTGTTTTTCTGAAAAACCCCTCACCCAGGTTCGTAACTTTTCCCTGGCAGCATCCCTTGACTCCGTCGACTTATGACTGTCAAAAGCCTCGGTAATCAGGTTAAAACATACAGTACAAACCTGAGGGTCCCAATACCGGAGATCATCTCTGGAGGCTGCGCATGCTGCGTGACTCCTGCAAATCTGATGTCCATAGTTCTTACTGCGGACATTGCAGAATACACTCTCGCACTTCGGATGGTCCTCCTGTAAAGAGAAGAATAATCCATGAGTATCAAGTGAAGGCTTTTCACTTATGTTGAAACATGTAGCTTACACAGTAAAGCTATGAAAGAAAGAAGGAAAGGCACATACTTTTCTATTTCCTGCCCAGCCAATTGCTGTAACCTCCCAAAATATTAAAACTGAGGTTAATTCTATTGTAGAATACCTTATGTAATTTCCTAAACGGAAATCTAAGGTATAGCTCACACCTTGAAATAAAGTTTTAATATACGGGATAAAATGAATACAGAAAGGACTAATTTTCTATATATTGTAAGGTCTCAACAAAAGGCTGTACAAGATAACATTAAGTATATTGGAAGAACTTTAGTGTTACAACAAACTCTGTACTGTAGTTTATTAATGCAGTGTGTACTACACTACAAATATAGAAACCACTGTACATCGCATGCTGCTGTGCCGGCCAGCACGTCCCGGCACGTGGCGGAATGCGCTAGTACGTGCCGGCCGGCATTTACCCCCGTATAGTTCAAAGATATACTACCTTTAACTAATAGTCGGCAGGTCACTGGTTCGCAAATGTGTGACGATTGCCGGCCGGCAGCTGAAAACACTAACATTCGGCTGCCGGCCACTAATCGTAGTGGCCAGCAGATTTCAGGCTATGTTTCCACTGCCGGCAGGCAAAGGTAGCAATACCCATGCCTGCCGTCAGTGGCTAAGAACCAGAGAACTTCCAACTGCCCGGCTGCCGGTTGTTAAACCGGCAGCCGGGGTAGGGGAACAAAACAATAGTAAGAGAAACAGTATGGATGTAAGACTATAAGGTAGCATTGCCATACAACCTTCCATTCAGAAAGAGTGAACATATCATTCAGGCTTCCAAAGAATCCATAGCCTGAAGGACTTTACCGGCAGGCATGGAAGGGAGACCAAGGGAGGTCTGGGGTTCACTCTGCAAAGAACAAGGGGTCTCTGCCGGCCGACACGTAATTGCCAGCCGGCAGAGAGCCGAGCCGGTCCTCCATCCTAACCTACACTAGGTACGGAAGTAGGACTGCGGCCAAAAGATAATAAAAGAAAGAGAGGTGGGGAAGTGATAAGGTTCCTATAAACTTTGTTCTAGCTCATCCTAACCTAGAGTTGTCTATTAAGGAGAAAGACTGGCAATACTTGCTATCCTCCTCCCAACCAGAACAAAGTCAGGTGAGGTTATTTCGCCGGGCAACGGAGAAAAATCATTCTCCAACACGAGAAAAACAACACAGCGCAGTCTGCTAGACCAATAGAGGAAGGAATCATCTCATACAAAATCCTTCAGACGTGGACTAGGGAAGCAAAGCTTCCTGTATCCGCCCCTAACCTAGCAAAGGAGACTCATTCTCTATGCTAGGAAGAAGCAGACCACAAACTAGAAACTCTGATGTTCTGCCCTAACCCAAAAATCCAGTCACTCTGGTTATCAGGTCAGGACAGACATATCCTAGTATAGTTATACCGGAATTATTAAACAGATAGAACCGCTAGGATTAAGCCTAAGGCTTACTAAGAGGGAGAGAGGGATTGAACTTAGCCTCCGGAGGAGAAAAGAACAATCGGGGATGTGCGAAAGTATACTACTGTACCTAGGATACTAGACTAGGTGAGGTGAGAATCGATACCCTAATTCACCGAAAAACTCTCGTATACAATCTTGGAAAGAACATTCAACAATATCTTACATGTATAAAATATTTGCCTATAGCTTCAAAAATATAACACTCGGAAAAACTTATAACAGGCATGAAAGTACTAGGGCCAGACGCCTAGGCTACTGAGCCTCGCGAAGGGCAAGATCGGTTACCTATATCACCGAACTAAAAACTAACGGCATTATATAAGCATTCCTAGAGGAGCTAAATAGCTAGATTAATAAAGCATAACAAACCGGGAACGTCGCTCTAGCTAACTAAATGACCCATAGCGAGCGATAGCATCCAGGATGCCTCCGGTAGGCAACAGCTCTTGTTTACGTTAATATCACTTTTGATTTAATTCAAAACGACAAGAGCTTACATTTATACACAGTAAAGATAATACTCAACTTTCCAGAGGCAGCAGAGGCCGGAGAAGTCATCAAAATGTTGAATTCAATCTATAATAAGGAGAGAACACAGGGAAAACACTGAGTAGTAGAGCTACACGAAAAGGAAAAAAGAGGGCGCTACCACCTTCATCAGATACACACTGGAAACGGAATCGTTTCAGATTCTTGTCACTGTAACCCCTCGAAGCGTTAATACTCTTCGGGGTGAAGATAGCTATGTGACGTGTCAAGAATACGTTCTCTGATATTATGCGATATCCCTGTGAGATTATTTAGGGATATTCGCTCCAGGAGTTAGAATTCTGGATACCTTAAGGTAAAATTCTCTGGGAATATCATTATAGTCAAATATACCCTAAGAAGCTACCTTTTAGGAACTTCCATCAGGACGACATGGCCTGAGCTCAAAAATATATATATACATATATATGTAGATATATATATATATATATATATATATATATATATATATATATATATATATATATATATATATATATATATATATATATATATATATATATATATATATATATGTGTGTGTGTGTGTGTGTGTATATATTTACACACACATATATATATATATATATATATATATATATATATATATATATATATATATATATATATATATATATATATATATATATATATATATATATAACTGTCGCATGTTGATCTTTACAAGCTTTTTGTCAAATAAACCTAAAGTCTTTCCGCTACCCGAACATATTCAGGCAATATCAAGAACTGTTATCCCAGGGTTTATTACTACAGCAGTAGTACGGGATTCACAGATTTCTCAAGATTATATTTCCATATCTTTTGAGATTACTCATAGTTGATTTATATTTACCATTTTTACCTCAAAATTATTTTTCCAACAAAACTTACAATTATTTTGCACTTCTGACTTTCCCAAGTTCATTGAAATACGCAGTCATGAGATGAAGAACTTTTAATTAATTTAATGGTTCATTCTTACTTAAAGCAACATAAGGAAAATAGATTCTTACACTCAAAGCAAAGCTTTCTCCTTTTTGCGTTCACATAATTTTGAATTATATGAATAATAAGGCAAAACTGTTGTGGCCACTGCAATGCTGATTGAAAACTGGAACTTATGACCCTAAGATTTAATTGTTAAATTTTATGTAAGGTTTTCAAGATCTTCAGGAAATCTAAAGGTTTTAAAAATAAAGATTACATTTTCCCCGCCACTATGACGCTCACGGTTGGTTTAGTCCATTAACAGCGAAAGAAAGATGATTGTCGTTCTCAAGTAAAATGATAGCATGAGTAACAGCTTCCAACATTTTTTTTTTTTTTTTTTTTTTTTTTTAGAAGTGTTTGTTTTCTCTTTAAAGGATTTCACTGCATCTTGCACTTGACAACTTGCGTGTATAAATTTATGAACGTGTTGGTCGTTAACTTTAGTATGTGAGAAAGCTGGATTCATCTTTGAATGAACACTATACGCATTAGCTGACATTTTGTCAGCCAGTTCGACCTATTCCCTAACCGTAACAAAACCAATTTAATTTCCCACTATGTTTCCTAACCAATTTCAGGCTTGGTCTCCGGCGTTCGCCTTTCATTTTAACAAAATAATTGATGGAATTTATCGCATTACTAAGGGATTTTTTTTATATTTCCATGAACGAGTTGAAATTTCAGGATAGCGTCATATTTACCTGCCCGGTTAAAAGTCGATTGGTTTTT
>NC_090732.1:33293292-33298292 GCF_036898095.1 Palaemon carinicauda | reverse complement strand
TGCTATTTTCACCAACACTCCTAACTCTCATTCATCATGCTTTGCCTCTTCATGCCACATTCCATAAAATAATCTTGTAAGTAGTCTGGGAGTCACTTAATTTTCAGCCAGTATTGTCTTGGCAGTTATTCCATCGTATCCCGGGGTTCTCTTTCGCTATAGATTTTTTTTAGTATAGCTTCGACTTCAAACACAATGAATTCCTTCATGGGCACATCAAGTTCTTCATCAGCTTCAGGTATATCAATCAAATTAATCCCTTTATATCTCCTATCCATAACCTTACTAAAGTGTTCCTTCCAACGTTGTCTTTCTTCATCTTATGTTGCTATAATAGAGCCCTCTCTCTTCTTGATGGGTATATGCTTCTTCTTCTTTCCCCCAGTCGAGATTTCATTAAAAATTCTATGAGCAATTCTTATACCATAGCAACTTCCTGAATTCATAGGTTTGTCAGCCTCATCTGCTTTACTGTCTAAATATTCTCTCTAGTCATTCCAGGGTTTTCTTTTGACTTCACTATCCATAATGGGATATTTAGCATGATCAATTTGATCAACTTGTTACTGCGTGGCCCAAGTTTTCACTACTAACTGACTGATATATATTCTTAATATCACACAATTCTTCATTAATTATCCATTTCCTTCCATGATTCACTAAAGAAAACTAAGTCTTCTGCAAATCTTAAGTTGATAAGGTATTCCCCATTATTGTTAGCTCTTATATTTGCTTCTTCGAAATGTAACGCACCTCCACTCTGTAAAAAAAAAAAAAAAAAAAAAAAAAAAACGCGATCTTACCCCCTCACTGTATAGAGGATTGATACCTATAGGTTAACAGGGCTTCTGATTAGCTAGCAACGTATTCTTTGCTTTTAGAATATTGGGATGTACTCTATATATTGTTCTAATACATATTATCTGTATTACAAACAATATGCTTCTACTTCTTGTTAAAAGATGGAAGCACATCTCCCGTGTTCCATTCAGGGGAATTATTCTATCCAATTTGGAAAGGATGATAGAATGATACTTATGTAGAAATATGTGTGGCAGGTATAAATTATATTCAGCTCCAATTAAGTAAGTTATTTAGCTATTTTTAAACAAAAATTGCGTAGCAAAAGGTTCCTGAATGCATGGGGGGAAAAGTTATACACAGTGTTTATTTCCATGGTCAATAGATGGCCTTAAACGTTGATAACCAAATGGATAACTATCCCATCATCCACTCATTAAAATTTTCATTACTTCAATTCTGCTGCTATTTGGGCAAAGAATTACTATGAACCAGATGCACGTTAACTTTATGTTCCTTGTTATCTGACGACAACTTAAATCTCAGGAAATTACAAATTTCACAACAAATGTCACAGAAATATTTCCTTAGCGAACAATTGTAGTTCAATTACTTTTTGGGGTCCGTGGGAGTCTCTAAATAGAACCACATGTACTAAAATCGGTGAGACAGATCAAGTAAATATGCAGGTATTTCATCTAATTTTCAATAACCCTTTCTTGACACCAAAAGATGATTAACTTTTCATGGTATGACATGTATTATTGATAAAGACTACGTAAAATAGCAATATTATTACATTCCGAAAGGCATAATAACGCAGATCCCTCCTGGTTCACTCCCGTACATCGTAACGAGTTTTACTTTACCGCCAATAGATGGCATTAGAGGCACCTTGTCACATGTAATATAGTCAGTTATTTGAATACCACGTGTGTCAAAAAAGTGGTAGGAAGGTAGAGGCTAGATAATTGGTAGTTGGTAAATTGTCCAGCGATCGTTTCCTTAATAGGAATGGATATTTTTATCAGGGAATGGTTTAAATTTTTCATATGATATAGCAAGCAACCTTAGTTTGCTTATAAAAATGTTTAGTATTTCTTTCTTTATAAGAACACGTGGAAGGTAAGTCATGTCCCTGTACAAGTGACCAAGATAACAATCATCAGCATAGTTAAGGTTGGTGGGACGAGTTTGGGACAGTCCTGCCAAATGAAATTTCCTTGATTGGAGAATATCATTTCTCATTACATATTCAAATCATTTAAGGAATAGTAGTTATATGAAAGAAGGTGCATAACTCTGGTGTGATTTCATGTTTTTATAATCAGCGTAATCAACTTAGTCAAATCGAATGATGAAAAAGAATATGGTCACATTTCTGGCTTCACCAACGCCTGACTGTTGCGTCATCGACCTGCGAATCTGTGTTTGTCAATAAAGGCGTTCCAAAGTGTAAGTCAAATATTAAATAAACCTAATTATCATTTACTTAGTAAACGTATACATATTAGTGAAGCTGTGTCTTGGTTCAATATAGGTTGAGAGAATCAATAAAGTGTTTAAGAGAGAGAGAGAGAGAGAGAGAGAGAGAGAGAGAGAGAGAGAGAGAGAGAGAGAGAGAGAGAGAGAGAGAGAGAGAGAGAGAGAGCATTACAAGCCATGGATGCGAATATCTTGAAATGAATTAGAAGAGACGGAGTATACCTATAACAAAAAGAGCCATTGTTCAATTATACACGTGAAGCTTGGATGTTGCATTAAGCTATTAACGATATACGATAATTATTTTTCAACATTTATTTTTATAAGTACGAATATTTATTGTGATGTTTTTAAGGAATTTGGTGCTGGGCATAGAATTGAAGATGGTAGTTTGGATAGACGGGAATGTAAGCTTACAATTCTTTTTATTGTAACCGGGATTAATGAGAATATAAATAAAGTTTTGATTTATTCCAAAGTTTGTTTCAAAGGAAGGGTTTTTTTATGTAACGATATCAAAGTCAGTTTAAATCATTGACAATAAATCACAGGAAAGGTTTCCTTTTTTTTAATATATTTTTTGTTCGATGGTTTAGGCTAACAAAGATTAAAGGTTTTGGATGGTGGGAAACGTTAATCAATATTTTTTTCAAAGTATTAAACTTTTTTTTTTTTTTTAAATAAGTTAAAAATACCCTATGATCGATAGAAATGGAAATCAATGTGATGCTGGTCTGAACAGCCAAATGTTTATCCTTACTTCAACCGGTCATAGGTTTGAGTCCTCAACCGGGCAGAAATATTCATCATTTAGGAAATCCCCTTAGGTGTTTGACATCCTAAGACAAAGCGAATTTGACATTAAGGGGTATTTGTAACTTATTTGAAAAATAGTTATATATATATGCATATATATATATATATATATATATATATATATATATATATATATATATATATATATATATATATATATATATATAAATATATATATATAGTTTTATATATATATATATATATATATATATATATATATATATATAGTTTTATATATATATATATATATATATATATATAGTTTTATATATATATATATATATATATATATATATATATATATATATATATATAAATATATATATATATATATATATATATATATATATATATATATATATATATATATATATATATATATATAAATAAATAATTATATATATATATATATATATATATATATATATATATATATATATATATATATAAATTTAATATGTATCAATAACTTGTCATTTCAATCAATGTAAAAAAATTAATTATTGTCATGCAAATGCATTTACACTTGAAATGCATTTATGATAAATGCTTCTGACTGGGCATGGATTCAAACCTACGCCCTGAGCCGAAACAATGACTACATGGATAACTTTACCAATCGAGCTATCAAGAGAGATATAAGTTCATGTCAAGTATATACCTGTCGAATTCAGGAATCTCTTTTTATACTTAAAGTCAACCCATCTCCACCATAATAACTGATTAGTGATTTACAACACGTGGTTATTGATGATGATTATGTATCACTGACACTCGTGATTTTAATCAATGAAAATACCAACCACTGTCCGCATTGGCATTTAATATCGATTCCTACCTTTGGAAATATATAATCACTGGAAATTCATTTAAGATAAATACTTCCGTCTTGAAAAGGATTCGAACCTCTGCCCTGATCAGAAACAGTGCGTACATGCCTGCATGGACGATCATACCAATCGAGCAATAAAGAGATATATGTTCATTAAAAGATATATAAGTTCATTTCAAGTATATACTTGTCAGATTCAGGAATCTTCTATTAGACTTGACATCAACCCATCTCCACCATGATAGCTTATTAGTAAGTTCGCAACACGTGGGTATTTATGATGAGTGGGTGTCCCTAACACTTGTGATTTTAATCAATATAAATACATATCACATTGGCATTTGATATCAAATTTTACTTTAGGGAATGTATATTCACTGGAAATTCTTTTATGATAAATGCAACTGACTGGGCAAGGATTCGAACCTATGACCTGAACCAAAACAAAACAATGCCTACTAGGACTACTTAACCAATCGACCTTACAAGAGATATATATGCTCATTTCAAGTCCACTTGTCGTCTTAGACTTATAACCAATCAATCAGACCCGAACAGTCAGTGCCACCGGCGAAGAAAAACGCTCCTTCGCCCCAGATACATACCTATATATATATATATATATATATATATATATATATATATATATATATATATATATATATATATATATATATATATATATATATATATATATGTATATATATAATTACACACATACACACACACACACACACACACACACATATATATATATATATATATATATATATATATATATATATATATATATATATATATATATATATATATTTATATATATGTAAAGATATATACAGTATATATCATAATCATCATCACCATCATCATCTTCATTAGCCGTTACTAGCCACTGCTGAACAAAGCCCTTAGCTATGTCCTTCCACTTGTTTCTGTTTATGTTCTTTCTATGCCAGACCCCATCCACAAACATTCTTAATTTGTCAATCCAGGTGTCCTGGGGAAACACTTACTGTCTATCCTAAGTATGTATATTTATTAACAATCTCTAATGATTCGTCCATAA
>NC_090732.1:33273292-33285792 GCF_036898095.1 Palaemon carinicauda | reverse complement strand
GATTCAACTACCCGATTAGGAAGCTCATTCCACAACTTGGTAACAACTGGAATAAAACTTCTAGAATACTGTGTAGTATTGAGCCTCATGATGGAGAAGGCCTGGCTATTAGAATTATCTGCCTGCCTAGTATTACGAACAGGATAGAATTGTCCTGGGAGATGTGAATGTAAAGGAGGGTCAGAGTTAAGAACAATCTTTTGCAACATGCATAATGAACTAATTGAACGACGATGCAAAAGATTAATATCTAGATCAGGAATAAGAAATTTAATAGACCGTAAGCTTTTGTCCAAAAATGAAGATGAGAATCAGCAGAACAATACTCAAAACAAGTAAGAATGAAATAATTAAAACACTTCTTCAAAATAGATTGATCACCGAAAATATTGTAATACTTTCTCAATAAGCCAATTTTTTGTGCAATTGAAGAAGACACAGACCTAATGTGCTTCTCAAAAGTAAATTGGTTGTCGAGAATCACACCTAAAATTTTGAAAGAGTCATACAAATTTAAAGAAGCATTATCAATACTGAGATCCGTATGTTGAGGAGCCACCGTCCTTGACCTACTTACAATCATACTTTGAGTTTTGTTAGGATTCAACTTCATACCCCATAATTTGCACCATGCACTAATTTTAGCTAAATCCTTATTAATAGATTCACCAACCCCAGACCTACATTCAGGGGATGGAATTGATGCAACGAGAGTAGCATTATCTGCATATGCAACAAGCTTGTTTTTTAGGACAAACCACATGTCATGTGTATATAGTATGAAACATAATGGGCCAAGAACACTACCCTGTGCACTACCTTGTGGAACACCAGATAACACATTCCTATACTCACTATGGTGCCCATCAACAACAACTCTTTGAGAACTATTACTTGAAAAATCAATAATAATGCTAAGAAACCACCCGCCCAGTCACAACTGTTTGAGTTTCAAAAGAAGGGCCTCACGATTAACACGGTCAAAGGCAGCACTAAAATCAACTTTCTGACCACAATCAAGGGATTTCTGTACAGCATTGGAGAAATTAAGAAGGGCATCACATGCTCCAAGGCCTTTACGAAAACCAAATTTCAAACTAGGGAATAGATGATTACCCTCAGCAAACCTATTTAGACGTTTTGCCAAAAGAAGTTCAAAAACTTTAGATAATATGGGAGTTATGGAAATTGGGTGGTAATCATATATCTATCTATCTATCTATCTATTTATCTATCTATCTATATATATATATATATATATATATATATATATATATATATATATATATATATATATATATATATATACAGGCACACACACAAACACACACACACACACACACACACATATATATATATATATATATATATATATATATATATATATTTATTTATATATATATATATATATATATATATATATATATATATATATATATATATATATATATATATATATATATATATATATCTGTGTGTGAGTTATTCTTAGTAATATATAAAATATTTCCAAAGATCATAATAGACCGCATACAAAGGCAGGTAGACTTTAATCAACCAAAAGTGCAGGCAGGCTTTAAGTAGTAGGTTTTACCAAATGACCATTGCAATGTAATCAACCAGCTACTGGAAGAAGTAAGGGTGAAAAGGTTACCAAAGTAAAATATCTCAACTCAATTGAATTTTCTGGTGATATGAAAAATTTTGATACTAAGTTTAGAAGATGTCAAAGCACTTAATTGATTGGAGAAACGCTGGCTTTAAAATGAGTTAGCTGCTGCGAAACGACGGCTTAAAAAGGTTATTTCGAGTGATAAAAATGGGTCAAACCTGGATGGTTGGAAATGGGATTGGGTTCCAGAATCTGAAATGAAAACCAATTCTATGGTGACATTGGTGCATTTTTTCTACCTTTTACTTTGAATCGCAATTGGGTAGAAGCACACAAAAGGTAGAGAACTCTGAAGATGTTTTTAAAAAATGACTTCAATTATTGTAAACACAAATAAAAGTGTAAGAGTATCTTGAAAGTGATTTGAGGTGTACAGTTTCGTCCAAAGTAGTGACAAATAGTGTTACATACAATAATACAAGTGAAAATTGGAATTATGCCCTGAATAAAAGGAAGTTAAAATTAATTTAAGAGCGTCTAAGTAGAGTCAAGGTTAGCAGCATATATGTCAAACAATTTTGATGTTCAGTGTTTTCTAAATTGTGTTGGCATCATGATGTAGAGGTAGAGGGTATTTTTTTTTATAAATGCTATACCTTTAAGAGCTTGAGAAAGTTTCCCATCTCAGGACCTAATATATATCAGCATTAGAATATTCGCCAAAAACCGTTGAATAGGTTTGACGTAATCCTGTCCACTGTCACAGAGACAAATAAATAAATAAGCCGACTCGAAAACATAACCTCCTTTGCGGAGGTAATATTAGGTACATTAATGACATATTGGGAAGGTGAGATAGCATAGATACATAGGTCATGGGGCATTTGAAATAAGGAATTACAATCCATCTTTCAATGAAAATCTTGAAAACCTCAAAGTTAGTGATTAAAATTGAAAGAGGAGAAAGTTCTAGAAATTGCGTAGGATCCTGATAGGAACTGATAGGTATATCGAGCTAAAATTAATTTCTCTCAAAACATAAAAACATACTGAACCTATTCTACCACCAAACGATTCCATAGTTAATATGTCACAGTGTCCAACTAGAATAATATTGAGTCAAGTCACATTTCATTAAAATCCTTTGGATGCTGTTTGTACGATAACTAAATGCTAACTTGATGATGAGACGGCTGATGTCCACGACAGCGGTGACTGAAGGAGCAGAAAGGTGTTATGAATGGGATAGTATATATATATATATATATATATATATATATATATATATATATATATATATATATATATATATATATATATATATATATATTTCTACATATATGTATATATATATATATATATATATATATATATATATATATATATATATATATATATATATATATATATATATTTATATATATACATATATATGTGTGTGTGTGTATTTGTGTATATATATATATATATATATATATATATATATATATATATATATATATATATATATATATTTATATATATACATATATATATATATGTGTGTGTGTGTGTATTTGTGTATATATATATATATATATATATATATATATATATATATATATATATATATATATATATATATATATATATATATATATATATATATATATGTATGTATATATATATATATATATATATATATATATATATATATATATATATATATATATGTATCTATCTATCTATCTATCTATCTATATATATATATACTTGTGTGTTTGTAAGTCTGTGCATATGTGTGTGAAAGTCCGTGCTAGCGTACGCATATCAGTTCCCCTTTTATTTTTTCTACAAATAACAATATTGAAGAGAAAAAAAAAAGACTCAAACGTGTACAAAAACCATAAAATATTTGTATAAATGTATTATGATGATATCATTTAGAAATTTTACTTACGTATAATCTCAAGGGAGTTATCTATCAATAGCACATCGCACACTTTTATCCAAGTTTTAGATCAACCATATTCATTTTATCATTCCCCAGTTGAACCGAGGTATTTTTGGAAATAAGAGATTTAATTTTCCCTGCTTTGGTTCAAGAAAATTATCCTATATTCGGCCATGCCACTTCGAGGAAATCATTATCAAGTCCTGCCGGCGATGAAAACTTCTCGGAAGTTGATCACTTATGCATGAAGATTGGGTGGGGGAAGACTTAGGCTACTTGGGGGAAATTCAATTTTACCACTACAATATAGTGCCCGGCATCTCGTTCTTTAGTTTCTTGGAAGTGCAATACTTTCACCGATTTTCTTTTGTTAAGGAATAAAAACAAAAGAAAACTGTTTTCTGAAAATCCTATTGTCTTGTATTTTTCGGATGCTATTATGCTCACTCCAGGGTTGCACCGACATTTCTATTTTATTGCAAAATATTCATTAAAAGGGTCATTGGATCTAAAAAGGAATAAATTTTGTCTGCTTCTGAACATGAGGATTTTATGATGGTTTCCTTATGTCTTTTCTAACCTTAATTTTAAATCTACAAAATCATAGAATTATAAAATTCAAAGGGTTAACAAAAAATTAAGATAGATGACGCGCCAGATTTTATATTTTGGCTAAATAAGCGCAGGAGAGCGAATACACTTTTTTCTTACCCTTTTTATGATACATACACATGCAATACTTGTAGTATCTTTCTAATAATCAATCCAATAAGATATATATATATATGAATTAGTTAGCTATTTTGGATATAAGCATTATGATTATAATATAATTAATATTTTGCTAGTAATAATGTTAGTGATGATTCTGCTTCAATGTATATCTTTAGCGTGTTAAATTTTCCCTCATGTTTGTACAGGACAGCACATTATTTTTCATTATGGTAGTTTCACTGATGATATATACCATCAGAAAAAAATAACTAAAACCATATTCACTATTTATCAAATAATAAATAGAAAAATGCCTAGACACTTATGAAATCCTTCAAAACAATAGACGTTTATTTGATATAGAGGCCCTTATTTACAATACTGGAGATATATATCCAAATACTCTTTTGGATTATATTAAAATTCCCCTTTTCTCTCGTCTTCAGTAACCATACCGTGGGAAACGACCACAAATTTGAGTTACCTTTCTATACATTCACACACGAATTTGCACGTTTTCTACCATTGCAATTATTTCACCCTTTTCATCACACAGAGTTAATGTGAACAACTCTCTTGTTTATTACCTTTCGTCCTTAAAATCAAAACATCTCATCCGTGATGAAGAGTACGCTAAATATATTTTTCCCGCCAAGAAGAAAACGTATATATATATATATATATATATATATATATATATATATATATATATATATATATATATATATATATATATATATATATATATATATATATATATATATATCCCCCACGAATGGCATCTAATACCGAGATTCTATCTTAGGAATATATATTCACTTGGAATTAATTTTATGTTAACAGCTTCTGGCCGAGTAGAGATTCGAACCACTACCTATTCGGCCAGAAACCATGCCTGCGAAGACTCTACCTACTGAGCCATCAAGAGAGATAAAAGTTTATGACAAGTCCCCGTACATATTCCTGTCGAATTCAGAAATCTGTTCATAGACCTTAAATAAACCCATCTCCACCATGATAGGTGAATTGTGAGTTTGCAACACGTGGTTATCTTATGATGAATATATATATATATATATATATATATATATATATATATATATATATATATATATATATATATATATATATATATATATATATATATATATATATATATATATATATATATATATCACTAACATTCGTGATTTCAAACAATGTAAATATCACCCATGAATGGCATTTAATACCGAATTCTATCTTGGGGATATATATCCACTTTTATTCTCATTATATGGCCTGCCGATTTTCATTTCTTTTCTTTTAGTTTACTCTTTTATCTATGCTTCCCTTTTCTTTATCTTATTGTCAACCCCATCATTATTCTATCCATAGCTCTTTGAGTTGTAACCTGTTCATGTGCCGCAGCTTTAGTAGGACTCAAAGTTTCTGATGCATAAGGTTATACTGATAAGGCCATCTGATTAAAAAGTTTTCTTCTTAGAAAAAGCATCATTTTACTTATCATAATGCCATTTTGTTTACCAGAACCTCTCCATGTCATGGTTAACCTTCTTTCAATGTATGTGAGCATGAATGTGTGTCTATATGCTGTTTTATATTATATTTTTTTTGTATGATTTTCTCAAATTATAGTTATACGTCATTATTGCACAAAATTTATGTAAAGTTCATGGAGATTTACTACCATAAAATCTCTTTCCTCTGCTATTAATCAATTGTTAGACCATTACTTTTTTTACTTCTCTACGTCTTTACATTTGGTATCAGCTCAGGTGTTGCATTACTTCTATTAGCAAAATTATTTCTTATATCCGAATCGTAAACGCAATAAGACAAAAGTTATGGAAACACTGAAGAAATAAAGAAGCATCAAATTAATGTAAATAAATTACTTGGAACAAGGGGCCTAGAGATATCTGCTTTCAAGGATAAAAATGGGCTTATTATCAACAAAAGATATTAAGTGATAAAATTGCCTCTTTTGAATTCTCTAGAGACCCCTTCATAATAGTAAATATCGCTGAACTTGAAAAAAAAAATTAAACTTTTCGTCAGTAGCTTCGCCTAAAATCTTTCGTATTTAATAAGTATCTTAGCTATAAAAGCTTTACAATACGCATTATGTATATAACATGATCTCCCCCACTAAAATTTACCACTATTATATACCTTTTCTTACTTAATTGCCAGGAGACATTTAAAAACAATATTATGCCTATCAACGGTCCACAAATTCAATGAAAATTAATCGGAAAATGTCAATGTATTATGTGCATAGATAAAAGAAAAATATGAGATTGTTGTAAAAATTAGCTCCCTTGCCTTGACGAATATATGATGTGATTTATTTAATGTATCATTTTAAAAGACGACATTAGATCCACAACAGAAATAATACTAAGGTTTAAAGCAATTGGTTTTGTTGTTTGGTGTAAAGTGCCAAACAAATTATCCATGAGAGTTCCCTTGACGTAAATTATTTTTGATTGCATCATTGATTTTAATTTTACTTCAGTGAAAAGAAACAAGCACCAAGAGACGTGAAGTTTCTAACGAGCATGAGATAATTATGGCCATGTTCTCCTGAGAAAAAAAAATAGAGCATAATACTGCTTGTTTTTATTTTCCAAGACTTTTATGAGTGCGAACAAGCACAGATGAAGTCAACAAACGTTGTTATCTAGAGAGATAATGTTGGAATTACCAAGTTGAATGAGATTTATTAATGCAAACTGGAATTTGAAATTATAAGTTATCAGCACGTAAGATCACCCATTCATCACAATTTTTTTTTTCTGTAAACTATCACTCCTCCAAAACGACGGAAGACGAAAATTGATAGATATCTACATTATTGTAAATAAGTTTAAAAGGTTGTCATTTCCGTAATCAAGATGCATTAATATGAACAAAATGTTCAACGTTTTTATGATGCTATTGTTGTAAGTAGATTCTATAAGTATTCAGAATAAGTTTATGATTCTGAGTACCCTTACGTATCATCATAACCAGGTATTTTTATGGAATATACCAGTACTATCGATTAAATTCATACATATTCTTCCACAGAAATAAAAAAAAAATAAATAAAGGCAAGCTTCCGTGTATTAGAGCACCTTTTGAAACATGACTATTATCTTGAACCCTTTTATAATTCTTTGAATGAGAAAAACAAAAGACGACGGATAATGATCAGTATGTCACCTTGACATCTGTTTCTTGTAGTCTTTTTGCACAGTCCAATTTCATATTCTGTCTAAACTTGCTACCAAGATCCTTATAAATGATGTTACTTAGATATATGTTACTCTCTATAACATTATGCTGCATCTTAACTTCTTCTGCATAAAGTTGCAGTGTAGTCAATAACTTGAATCCATGAAGTGGACATTACTCCTTGACACTGTTCCTCAATTAGGCCAGCTCCTTGTGCATGCAATAAAATATAACAAATTGACATTTTCTTCCACAAGGTATAATACTACATAAATATCTAAATATTTCATTCTTCACGTTTCCATTTCTTCTCCGCACTTGGTTGTTTTCCAAGTTATAGACATTGGGCTTGTAGTATTTTTGCTTTAGCAACAAGGGTGTGGAAATAATAATAATAATAATAACAATAATAATAATAATAGTAATAATAATGATAATGATAATAATAATAATAATAATAATAATAATAATAATAATAATAATAATAATAATAATAATAATAATAATAATAATAATAATGATGATGATAATAATAATAATAATAATAATAATAATAATAATAATAATAATAATAATAATAATAATGATGAAGATAATAATACACACACACACACACACACACACACACACACACATATATATATATATATATATATATATATATATATATATATATATATATATATATATATATATATATATATATATTATTATTATTATTATTATTATTATTATTATTGTTAAATGAAATACTGAAAAAAGTAAATCGTACAATGACTAGGTTGACAAAAATTTAGAAATAAAATCGTCTGAAATTACATACAAAATTCAGACTATATATCAGTTTAGTGAGATCGGGGTTACAGTAATGGACATGAGTCGTGGTACGATAATGAAACAATATCAAACAGATTTTGTAGATTTGAGAGCAAAGCCTTCAGATGATTATTGGAAGTGAAATGGCAGGACAGGACTATAAATTAAATTATAAGAGACATTACTAGAGTGCCATAAGTGGTTGACTTCATGGTGAGGGTGGATAGAGATGGATTTTGCCTGCTCTTGGCACTCACAATAGAGATTAATTCACCAAACTTTTAACTGGGCTCCACAAGTACTAGAAGAGTTGGAAGACCCAGGCCTACATGGCTGATGTCTTTGAAGCGTGAAGTAGGAAATGATGACTGGAGAAGTATTGATTTAAAAGCTCAAGATAGAGACGACTGGTGAAATCTAACCGATGTCCTTTGTGTCAATAAGCGTAAGAGGAGATAATGATAGTAATGATAATGATGATCATTATTATTGTGTGGGTGTATTTAGTAATTCTAATCTTTATAGCTTGCATTTTCATTTGGTTATTATCTATTATAATCGAAACTATAACAACGATAACCACCATTGGGGAATTATGCAGATAAAAATTAGTCTCTAAGAAGCCGGTGGAAGATATCACGAACCAAGGAAGGAATCTACATTTTAAGATAGATTCTTCTACGGGAAAAGAAAAGTCAGGTCTTACTCGTCGAGGTGGCACATTTCTTTCTCAGTTCTAGAAAGAAACCATAAACATAAGCCTAACAACCTGATCCTATTCCCAATAGAAGAGAGACATCTTCCAAGTGGTGGGTAGTACATAAATATAGATTGTCAATCGTTCAGCAATAATAAAAATGAGAATGAACAATGAGAATATGAACTATCTTTGATCATATCAATAGTGAATTTTAAGGTACATTTACAGTACAAATGATGTTTCATCATCATCATTATCACAAATATTATAAATGTAATTATTATCTAAAACTTCATTATAAATAGTGTGATGCATGTACAAGAAGCATCGCACATACAAAAGAAAAATGAATGCTCTCTCTCTCTCTCTCTCTCTCTCTCTCTCTCTCTCTCTCTCTCTCTCTCTCTCTCTCTCTCTCTCTCTCTCTCCCCTTCCACACAGCGCAGATAGTAATGTCTGTCGAACCCCAGGCAACATAAACAACAACAACTGTTAAATATAACACACGCAAAGTTTGATTGTATTTTATTACCAATGTTTTATTGTTAGTTTTTTTTTTTTTTATGGGAAAGTAATCCCTAGATACCTGTCCCACTGTGCCTAACTTTACACTGCAAGCAGCTCTCAATCTACACAACAAAAGCCACTGAATATACACAAGCTAATAGTGTCTCTATTGCCATTACCGTTCACATAAATACCTGTGTTTCTCGTTAAATAAACCATTTGTCTAGCAGCTCTTGTGTTATTCACTTATATTCTTGGCTCACCTTATTTGTGAACATGGAGTGAGCTCTTGCCCACCGTCTCTCAACTCACCAACTCACTGCTTTGTTTGCTATATCCTCCGAAGAGGTCCACTGATTCATATCTCCATGCTCCTTAAGAAGCCACGGTAAAATTCCACCCCTCACCAGTAGAGATGTGTTTGCCTGATTCCAATGCACTTAAGCAGCAAAGCAAAGTACTTCCTCTTGCGATCCCCTATCTAGCCAAAATATTCAAGCTATCTTAACAATCGTTGGTGGATCGAAAGGTGTAGCTTAGCCACAAAGATATGGTCTTCATTGCTCGTCAAGGCTTTGCTGCAGACAGTTCTCCTTGCGAAGTGACCCTACTTTGAGTCTTCTGGGTACAACAGCTACCCAAACTTCTGTGAGCTACCTTTTCCAATAACAACATCCTACCCAAGAAGGAATTGATGACTTCCAGACCTCCATCAACGTCTTCATTTATAATGAATGGGACAAATCTTAAACGTCAATTTTAGCTGATGTGAATCCTATAGGTTTTTGACACCCACCTTGTGACAGGCCTGAGAAGCAACAAAAAGAACCTACACCAACCTATGCCAGGACACACCCGCACTCTCAACAGCTAATGAATAACGCCCCTCACCCTCAGTTGGGCTACTACCACTCCCGATTCTGGGCTGCTGCAAAGAAATATTTTGAACTAATGTTCAAGATAAAAAAACGGTTAATCAGGCCACAGCCATAATCGATGGCTTCTCCATTCATTAATATCTTCTTTTGAAATGTTTCAGGAATTGATGTGCACATCCCGTTTAATACCCGGGCATGTAGATCCTTACTGCCGCATTTACTCTTAAACGAATGGTACCATTAGTAAGTCTGCTGATATAAGCCTCGAGGTATTTACAGATCTGATATGCCTACTTATGGTTAAGAGACATTGACACTATCATTTGGAGGTGAAGGTACCAGTGAAATTTCTTCATCGGCAACGTTATACTGATTCAAGTTTTCTCTCCCATTTCTACACTCTAATTGACAGTGCACATCAACATTTACACCTTTATCATCTGCTTCCTCCGACCTCTGTCTCCACATCAGCTCAATCACAGATGCCTACAACTACCTCCTCACTCTAAATCCTAATGTCTAAAATCCGGAATTATGCCAGGCACCAACAATTCCCAATAAGAACAGTATTTATCATCATATCACATATCCGGAAGATAGGGTCCCTGGTGTTTCAAGATTAAGAGGTTTTTTAGCAGACCATTTGACAGCTGCTAAACGCATATTCACGGAAATGTAAGAAATAGATCTTTTCCCAAATTCGTCCAGCCTGTACATATCATTCTGATAAAGGATGGATCCCCACACCTGTATGGGAATTGCAGGCATCTTAATATGCGGCAGGAACCAACTTACTACTCCTCCCTAACATCACCAACATCCACACCTACCTTCACAGTGATAAATGGCTTACACCCTCGACCTCCTGTAGAGGTATTATTAGGTGTCTGTGAATCAAAAGGATATGTCAAAGGCTGTCATCACAACAACCCTCTTTGGCACATGTACTTTTAATTCATCCTGCTTTGGCATTCGTAATACAGGGGCAGACACTGAATTTCAGCAACCATGAATAACATCTTAGATGACCCTTCTCTTCTATGAATGGTATATGAGTGACATACTAATATTCTCTCCCTACAAAGAACACTTGCATACCGTACACAATGTTCTTCACTATCTTCCGTGTAAGAACCCTTTAGTCAGGTACAACAATTATTCCTTTAGTAACAATGAAATGTCTTTCTTGGTGCACCACATCACTCCTGAAGGTATCCACTCTCTACCTGAGAGGGTATTGGCAGTGCAGACGTTCCCCACGCTCTTGATTGTCAAAGGATTGCAGAAGTTCTTGGGTATGATTAACTATCATCACTGGTTCTTGCTGGCCCTCACCGCCACACTCTTCTCCTGTACAACTCCCTCAGATGTGAACAAAAAGTTTAAGGTGGTAACAAACCTTCTTAAATGCAAAGAGATCCCTTAAACTATTACTGCTCTCAGCTTTCACATGCCAACTGCACCTCTCCTACTCTTCATTGATGCCAGTGATATCACTATTCGGAAAGTAGTCAACCGTGGTTAACAGATTGCCACGCCCATTGGTCTTCTTCGGTAGAAAAATCCAGCTTCTCTATATACAACTGTGAACTACTGGCACAAATGTACTGCAAAGCTACTGAAGTCAAAGTTCAAGTTGCCTGGTACTATTAAAATCAAGAAAGCCGATGATTGGTTTTGTGCCTTTGCTTCATGTCGTACTTCAAAATTGCACCGACACGCGTATTCAAGTGTCGGCAACTTTCATGAATCTTAGTGTCATTTTGCCCACCTCGCAGTTGATGTGGTAAGCCCTCTACCCACATCACAAGACCACTGTTACTTTTTCACAGTCATCGATTGCTCCACCCGTTGACCTGAAGAAATCCCCTTACAAGATGCAATATCCATCTCATGTACTACTGTGTTACTTTCCAGATACATAGTAAGATTTGGCATCACAGAGCATATTCTTCCAGCAACAATATAATTTTCATCTCTCACTTGTAAATATCATTTGGGCATCTGCTTGGGAATACCATACAACAGACTACTATAACCATCCTGCAACCAGCAGAAGAGTGGAAGGTTTTCATTTTACCCTTAAGGCAGCTACACCTTATACAACTTCCCCATGCC
>NC_090732.1:33258292-33268292 GCF_036898095.1 Palaemon carinicauda | reverse complement strand
ATATATATATATATATACATACACATATATATATATATATATATATATATATATATATATATATATATATATATATATATATATATATATATATATATATATATATATATATATATATATATATATATATATATATATATATATATATATATATATATATATATATATATATATATATATATATATATATATATATATACTTATAGTTCCTTTCTCTTACGATTTTTTTTTCTAAATCGTTTTCAGAGTAGTTTCAAAACTATTTAGCAATGCAAATATTTATTTCCTCGCCAGATTTCCTAACGAAAATTATATATATATATATATATATATATATATATATATATATATATATATATATATATATATATGTATGTATATATAAACATATATATATATATATATATATATGTATATATATATATATATATATATATATATATATATATATATATATATATATATATATATATATATATATATATACATGCCTTTTCTCAGCTTCCCAACATTCACATTAACAAATGCACAACGTACGTCATTAGTAGATACTACAAAGGTATGTTTGCATACATGGTATATGACTGGACCTTTCTATCAACATATAACTTATAAAATCTTGTTTCGAATCATGTTTCTCCCAGATACTGTACCATGAGTCACCCCGTAGAATTCACGTGTACATATTATTCCGAGGCAATAACACAGATCTTGCTAAAAAGAAAACTTTCTCTTACAGTTTTTCTTGTCAGGAATGAAGTGGCTTAAGATTAATAAAATGCAACATGAAAATACTGATGCTTATCCTGTAAATAAAATATTCTATATTCTATATTATTTTCTTAGCCTATTTCTGGGAAATGCAATATTTTGTTTATTAGTGAACCAGTCTTCCTTTTAAACTAAACTGGCGTATTGGGGTAAATGTGCTGATATATGAGTAAACTAATAAGAACCTTAAATGCTCCTAATTTCAGGCTCCTGAGAAAAATAAAAAATATTCTTTTTTCATAATTTGAATTAAAAAGAAAATTCAATTCCTGTTTTTTGCCATTATTTAATCCAATAATATACAATGTCCCAACAATAATCTTAATCATGGGTAGAATGCACTTCTAAGTTTATCTTAACCCGTCTGTTACTCGAATTAACATCCTTTTTAATAGATCTTTTAAGTGTTTGTTTTTCTCTTTTCGTGGATATTACTTTCACTTGAATTATGAGGAAGCTCGTTATCAGACAGACTTTCTCTGTTTTCTGTATTGACTTTACCTTCGATTATATCAATGCAACAGCTGCTATTCGCAATGTGCGTTTAGTCTAAAAAAGATACGGTGCAGTAAAACATTTTTTTTTATATTTCCATAAAGACAGTTTTCCAGGCAAGCCTCGGACTTCATCACTTCTTACCGAAGACATCTGATCATAATAATGAGCTTCTATACCATTTCTATTTCCCCTGATTGCATCCCTAACGAAGTAATCAATATTTTTCTCATTGCATTGATGGTACTTTTGGTACATGATTGAGTTTCCAAATTTTAACTATTGTCGATTTTAACAATTATTTCCACGAATCTCATCTTCAGTGTAACTAAACTTATATTGATAGCAATTCTTACAATATCCGTTATCATAACCTATTTACAATTTTTAATTTTGATTTCCTTTACCCACAAAATTGCCTAACCGCTGTTAATGGCATTAGTGTTATTATCTCTAGGGAATTTTCACAAGCTTTTAGTGTAACATCGCCAATATTCATATCAGTGAGGTCTTTTTTTATCTACTAAATATGCTTCTGCAATCATTTCATGAACTATCATATTCCTTTTTATATTAGTATAATTGATGATTATCGCTTTATTAACCATTGTTTGTGGGTAACTATTTTGTTCGACCATCACCTTTTCTGTGGGTTTATTCATCCTTTCCGAGGACTTGTAACCTTTTGGTCGTTTTAAATTCGGACAGTAAGAGCTTCCCTAAGTGAATCAGTTTTTAAATTCGACATTACACTATGTAATTGGGTGCCTATGCTACCAGATTTTTTTCAATTGCTAGGTTGCCATCTATACAAAAAAAAAAAAAAAATAATAAAAAATAAAAGTGTCTCTGACTCTTAACAGACACATATAAGGAAATCTTTTTTTCTATTCCCTTGAAAATAGATTTGTCTTCATTAGGAGAAAACTATTAATTGCCGAATGCCATGGCATCAACTTTGACATTTTCTGCTTTTCTATAATGGCAGAAGATATTCTTCAGCACTGACAAAGGTATCTCTAAAGGTACTCTCCTATATTTTGCATACGTCGTTGTTTTAATACAGTGCTGATATGTATATCATCACACCTGTATTTCACTAACTTTTCATAGTTTTTCATCAAGAAATCGAAAAATTATTCATACTTAACTTTAAATAAGCACTTCGATTTTCCAACAATACTTATACCGTAGACCCCTGCATCAAGGGTCTCCATCGCTTCACTGTATACCTAAGGTAACACATCAGATTTTAGGTTTAATTATTTAGATTGTTTACTCCTCGAGTAAACGCAACTACCTCGGAGATGAGGATGCAATAAACTGTAAGATAACACGGGTTCAATAGGCTGTGGCAAGGAAAAAAAAAAGTTAAAAAGAAAGGGAAAATAACACGAAAAACAAATGCACTTATTGAGATCTGGAGCCAAATTATCTGATTTCATAATTACCAATCTAGCGTCTATATTTTTAAAACTACGTTATAATAATGACAAATAGCCAGTATTTATACGAGCATTCATTATGTCATAATACTAACTCTTCTGTCAACAATTGAAGAATAACTAGAAATCCTCCTTTTATGACAGGTCAGACCCCTCGCCATCTTCTAAATCAGTTAAAGTGATTGTCACAGTCTCCTTATTTATGTGTCCTGAACCATAACAACCAATGTTATTGTGCATTTTAAAAAAAGTAATAAAATACAAATTAATTAGGTTCTATGAAAACCATGTATCTTTACCAGCAAAACTTGTCTTATTCTAATGCATTGCCAAAGTAGCGCACCTAAACAAAAACAAATATTATCTAAAAAGAAAATAACATGATAAAATCATAACCCATATTACATCATATGACAGATAGCTACTGTAAAATAAAAGAAATAGAATGATTTGATACATAATTGCGAATCATTATAAAATTTTTCATTACACAGAAAACTCTATAGAAGCACATTTACCATAGTGTGGGTATGTGAATATACTTATGTTCATATATATATATATATATATATATATATATATATATATATATATATATATATATATATATATATATATATATATATATATATATATATATGTGTATGTGTGTGTGTGTGTATGTATATATATGATATATATGTGTATGTATATATATGATATATATATATATATATATATATATATATATATATATATATATATATATATATATATATATATATGTATATATATATATATATGTATATATATATATATATATATATATATATATATATACATATATATATATATATATATATATATATATATATATATATATATATATATATATATATACATATATATATATATATATATATATATATATATATATATATATATATATATATATATATATATATATATATATATATATATAACGTAACAGATGAAGACAAAACAAAATCTATTTATTATGTAGATATGAGGACAATTTGGAGCTGAGTGCTTTAAAGGAAAAAATTAATGTATTAAAAATCACTGGAATTAGACACGTAGCAGTAATCTGAAAGATGACGTTTATTGAATAGATTTTAGCAAGAAACGAGATAGCTAAAAAGAAAAGAATGATACGAAAATCAGTTTTTTTTTTATTTCAATAACAAGGAAAATGCAGCCATGTTTTATAGTTTTAATTTCTTAAATGTTACATAAAATGAATTCAAGATATTTTCAAGGTTTTATTAGTATTTTTAATCTAAAGAGTCTCCAACTAAGAAGAAAAAGTATTAACATAAAATAAAGAGAATTGCTATTTTCAAAAAGTTTTAGTCTGGATATTTATAATATCAAGAAAACAAAATGATTTTATAAGAGGTTCAGTCTTGACCATAAAAAATCTTTCCAAAAATTTAAAATGTTGTATCATATGAAATTACTAAGTATGGTTATATGAATTTTACAGCTATATCTAAGTTTCTGAAACACACGACAACAGAATATTGAAATATATATAAATGCTAAATACAGTAGATATACGGAAAGCATAAACTTTAGTGGATTTTTTAATTAGTATATGCATACGCCGGATACTCCTTTCACAGTTTTTTATCATTTATATTTTTGGATTTCTCAGAATGTATTACAGCAGAGATCCATCACATATGTTTTGTCATTTTTCAGTAAGGTACAGAACACGTTTCTTTTCTCAATTGTTGTCCCCTTGAACTTCATATTAAGCAAGTTATGGACCTTAATTTCTAAAGCATAATTGGCAGCGTCAATGTCTTTATTGAATGATTTTTTTGCCCTGATTAGTTTTCTATTCTTGCTTTGGGTAAACTAATTGGAGAGTAAATAATGTTTCGTTGATACCTAGTGGAAGCCCCTCCTCCTTACTTAATCATAATTTTTTTTTTATATTATGGCTTTTATGTTATAAAACTATTGTATCTTTCTTTAGTCAATTCAAATTGGAATCTAAATAAAGTACATTTACACTATACCTCCATCACGTCAATTTGCCTTATTTAGGGATTTTCCTAAACTTTGTTTGGCTATCTCTTCTTATTATAGATTTTATTATCAATACAATTATTTTAGAAGAAAAAAAGCCATTCCTAAGGTTAATTGTTCCTTTTGGGTTGAATATCTTTATTAGACAATTTACATCCCCAGTGGTCCTCACTCCTTTGTCACCCGCAGTTTTAGAGGTATCACCAAATCCGTAAAACTGCTAAAATTACAATGTTGAAGACTCTCTAGGCTCCAGCAGCTCCGAGTGAAATGTTTTCTGAGAGGGGCTGCACTTGATATAGCATGATAAATGTAAAGGTCCTCTTCAGCTGTTTACCACAGAGAGGTGACCATGTTCTGCTATTGATGTCGTAGAGGGGATACTCCTCCGGTCAAAATATATTTAGTTCACCTCATTTCATATTGAAATAAAAAAGCAAAGCTCCACCTCATTTGAGTTTTCTTTAGTATGTAACTGAAATATTCAACATCCATAAATATAAGGTGTTACCAAGTGACGCTCTACGTCGGCATTTCCTTCTATTTCCAGTTAATATTAATATTGATAATCCTCGTAAGTTCCAGAAAGCTGGAATACGAAGCAATCCACTTAATAGTAATCTGACTTATTTTGCCCTGGCACTACGCCAATTGATTAATCGCTTTCCAGAAGTGTTTTCTTGTTTTCAGAAAGATTAATTTACCGAAAGAAAAAGCCTTTTATCATAACTAAGCCTAATTTGTTTCTATGTGAACATAGTCTATTGAGAGTAAAAAGTAAGTTTAAAAATTAGAATTATACTATAAAGGACAAATTATTTTTACCTCTGCCTGAAAATAGTCATTTAACCGAACTAATATTATGCGATACTCTTATATAATTTTACATTCTGGATATTATTCTATTTTTACCGAATTGAAAAAAAAAAATTACCATATACCCAAACATTTTTCAGCTATCAAGAAATTTTTTAAACAGTGTGTTCATTCTGACAGATTCAGATGCAGAGACAGTAAGAGAGACAGCCAGAGATGTAAACCAGACTTTGCTAAAATCTGAATTCCAGAATCCCTTGCCAGAAGATCTTGAGATCCCAGGCATCCCTACCATGATGGGATTTCTGTCTTGCCAACATTACCAACTCTCTTTGCCAGGACTGATACGGTGAGTAGCAAGCTTATGTAGAGTTTTGTTATTGTAGTTGTGTTAATGTTCAAAAGCCTTTGTATCACCTCCTTTAATCCTTCCTCCTGATAGCTGATAGCAATTTTCTTGTCCTTATTTCGCTGATTTGTCGAATGAACTCTTCTTGGGATTATTATTTTTTTTTTATTTAATGATATTTACAGATTATTAAAACTATATTAAAATATTTTTTATATAAAAAAGTTGAATTCTATATTATTTATCACCAGTTGTAAACTAATGCTAAAAGACTTCATTGAGAATAATATAAACTTTTATTTGTTTTCTGGCTGGTTTTTCCTTTCATGAGTTGTTTAACGCTATACAGAAAATTGACAAATAATGTAATTTATTGAATGAAATATTCACAAGAATCTTAATTGCAGTCTTGTCAATTCCCGTAAAAATCTAAAGAAAAGTGTAATTAAGACTAAGAAAAATAAATGATATGAAGATAAACATGAGAAAATGCGATATATTTCATTATACTTATAATGATGTTTTATCATTATGCATCTGAAAAAGAACAGGATACCTCTTATTTACCATTCTTAAGAAATACTGTTTACAAATCTAACAAAAATAAACAAGAATCTAACAAAAACAGAAATATAAAAGAGGGATCTTACACCTTTCACAACACACGCGTGTACAAACGCTCACACAAACAGGACATCCGCCAGGTAGCTTAAAGACAACGATTAAATATTGACATCACTTGAAGGTCTTACAAATTAAAGCAAACACTTGAAAGCAGAATCTCATTTAGAAAAGCTAATGGAGAACATCTTAAAAGACTCTCTCTCTCTCTCTCTCTCTCTCTCTCTCTCTCTCTCTCTCTCTCTCTCTCTCTCAAAAGGAACTGGGAATTTTCTTTTATCTAGAGAACTGAATTTATTTCAGAAAATAGTTGGAATATTTGGCCACTTACTGTCACGATGGGTTATGTGTGCGAGTTTTAAGTCTTTATGAAAAATCCAATTATATACTCAATTGACTGTCTTCAAAAATCAATTCATAAGTAACAGAAAATATTCTTAATCCCATATCATGATTTAGTCTGCTTTTAAACATTATGGATTATTGGATTTGTAGGAATTAGTTAGAAACTAGACCTGAATACACAAGATACCGTTAACGCAACAATAAAACATTTCATTTAAGGATTAATGTACTATAATTAGGGATTTCCTCCATATAACATATCATTATGGATACTTATTTATTAATATAATATTCACATAATCATATCCTTAAAATCATTTATAGATTAGGACAGATTATGCTCAATTTTTTTTATGTTTAAATTTTTCAACATAATATATCATTTCAAGAAATATTTTGAATATAAAGTAAGCAAAACTTATTACATTTAGCTTTCATTCTTAAAAGTATAATTTTTGGAATTATGCTAAACATTATATTCATATCTTGTTCCATTAGGTGTCATTCATGATTCAATGTTACAAACACTTGTGTGTTCTAGTTTGTTTCATAATATTTAATATTTTTGAATTAATGTTATTTTGAGTGTATAACGTTTGTAGGAGAAAATTTTCATCATATTTCCAGGAAACTTTATAAAACTTGAGGTAAATGTTTTTAAGTTTAATATTCTGACATAAGTCTCTTTTTATAGTTAATACTTGAAAGATCTGTTTTAATATTGTAACTATTCTTAAGATGTTATATTTTAATTGTTCATTATTTCACATAGTTTACTTATTTCCTTATTTCCTTTCCTCAATGAGCTATTTTTCTCTGTTGGAACACTTGGCCTATATCATTCAGATTTTCTAAATAGTGTTGTAGCCCAACTAGTAATGATAATAATAATAATATGCATGTATATATATATATATATATATATATATATATATATATATATATATATATATATATATATATGTGTGTGTGTGTGTGTATATATATATATATATATATATATATATATATATATATATATATATATATATATATATATATATATATATATATATATATATATATATATATATATATATCATCATCATCATCGCTGTCACTAGTCTACTGCAATAAAAAGGCTTCAAACATGCCCTACCTCTTGCGTCTGTTTATGGTCTTTCTGCGGCGGTCCACATCCGCAAACTTCCTTAGTTCGTCAATCCATCGTTTTCTTTTCCTTCTTCTATGGACTTTTTCTGTTATCTGTAATGCCCATCTATTGTTTGTCATTCTCATTTTACTGTATGTACTGCCCATGTCCATTTCTTTTTCCTACATGTTGTTAGAATATCCTATACTTTAGTTTGCATTCTTTGTAAACATACACAAATCGCGTCCTCTATTTCCATTATTGACCTGGCCAATTATAAAATTTGTGGTCGTTTAGTTCCCAAACTAGGTACTAGACGAATTCTTTAACAAGCAAAAATCTGGGCAAAGAATCGTTGTTTTACACTTGATCTTGAGGCCTGGAGCTAGGTGGTTCTCTTTTCGAGATCGCCATTAATAATTTAGAATAAGCCTGCTACTCCAACTAAATAACCTGAAGTAAGTAACTGTATTGATTGATCAATTCCATTTGTAATTTACTGGTCGATTCAAATTTGTTATTTTTTGTTTTGATTGGTTTTGTTGTAATATTTTTTTTTTTTTTTTTTTTTTTTTTTGTAAGTCGTAATATAAGTGTAATTTAATTTTAATCTATTTCTGTTGACATTTTCCGTGTAAAGTAGGATAAAAATATTATTATAATGTTTTCATTTACAGAATGAAATGTCTGTAACGATTTCAACGTCATGACGTCACATGCCTCGTTCGTATGGTTGGTTGAGGCAAGGTATATAGAATAAGGGAGAGGTGTCAATGTTTTTATTCTGATTGGGCAGGAGCAAGCCCATGCAGACGCTACACTCTTATTCAAGTTGCTCTTCTTCTGTCTCTTAGTGTTATTCCCATAATCATCCTTTCCATATCTTTTTGCGTTGTAACTAGCTTAAGTTGTAAGATATCAGTAAAGTTCCAAGTTTCTGATCTATAAATGGATATTGGTAGGACCAACTCTTTAAATAGTTTTCGTTTTAGAGAAAGTAGCCTTTTACAATTCATGATGTCATTTTTTTTTTTTTTTTTTTTTTTTACCAAACGGTCTCCATCCCAAGCTTATCCTTTTATTAATATTGATCTTGTGTCTTGGGGAAACATTTACTGCCAGTCCTAAGTACGTATATCCCTTAACAATCTCTATATGCTTGTTCGTAACTCTTATTTGTTATCTCTCTACATTTTCATTGAACATTATCTTACTATTATTCATATTCATTTCCAGTCCTACATTTCTGCTTCCTCTATTCAAATCTTCTATCATCTTCTGTAATTCCTCCTCTTACTCACTGAACACATATCTGGCATCAGGAAATTCTAAGTTGTTTAGAGAGATGGGGTCTCCCTTCCTAACTCCTTCCTCAATTACTATCTCTATGTAATATATATATATATATATATATATATATATATATATATATATATATATATATATATATATATATATATATATATATATATATATATATATATATATATATAGATAGATAGATAGATAGATAAATAGATAGATAGATAGATAGATAGATAGATAGATATAGATATAGATATAGATATTTTGTTTTCTTTTTAAGTGTGTATATTTCGTTCTTTCCCGCGCAGATAATAGAAAACCCTGTTTAAGTTGGCCGTTGCATGTTTCAAATTATTCAAATTTTTATGACATAGTTCTCCTCAACTAGTCGTTATCTTGTCGAATAAACTTATTCACATTCACCTCGCTTCTCTGTTGGTTCCTACCAGCCACCTTGCTACATTGCTGATCACTGGAGAGGAGAATAAGCTCCACACCACCCTTTCACTCACTGATGAGCCCTACCCGTTTTCCAATGATTCCCACCGACACTGACTCTTTGACACATGCCGTCTCCATGGAACTGCCACCCTTCGCCAGGAAAGAAACGTCTGCTTTTTTCTAGAGAAACGAAATTCATTTTTGTATTAAGGCACGACTTGCTCAAGTAACAAAGCAGTTTAT
>NC_090732.1:33210792-33245792 GCF_036898095.1 Palaemon carinicauda | reverse complement strand
AGATGGTAGATTTTAAACACGGAGAAAGAAGGAGAGATTTACTTGTAATATGTTATTTTTTTTTTTTCTTCTGAAGAACTTAACACATGGTTGTTAAACATTTGTTAAATTCTTTGACAAGTTCCACACATACTATAAATTGTTTATTGTATTGCTTGAAAAGCTCCACTTAATATCTTGAATAGTAGTTTTCTAAAATTTCCGGTATTTTAAATGAAATCATACAAATTATAACATTGCTGCTCAACATCTTTATGAATTTTAATCAATATCTAATCAAATTGTATGAAGGACGGTAATATATTTTAAGCACATTAGAAATATATTAGCTTATCGAGAGTCACTAACTAATATATCGAGATCTGTAAGAGAAAAGAAAGATGATTTATGGGAACAAAGCCCGGTCGTGAATTTTGGTGGGTATGGTTTGTTTTCATCTCATCATTGTTTGTAAATGGAATGATATGGAATTCTCTCTCTCTCTCTCTCTCTCTCTCTCTCTCTCTCTCTCTCTCTCTCTCTCTCTCTCTCTCTCTCTCTCTCTCTTAATATATATTCATTATAATAAGAGACACGATTAAATGAAAAGATTGATAATAGTAAAAACTGCCGACTGGAAATGGAAAAAGAGATAAGAAGAGGGTAAAGTTTGAACGACTTTAAAAATGGAAAGATAATGAATGGATGGAAAGGAAACTCCATGAAATGGACCCAATGATGGTAAGTAGAAAGGAAAGAGAACATACAGGGGTTAGGAACGAACAACCACCAAATGACTAAAATGATGTCGTGTGATTTTTTGAAAGTTACGAAGAGAGTCGAAACAAGCATAAGTATAGGAGGGAAATATAACCATATCCCCGAATAACAGTTCAGTTAGTTATCAACCTATTTATGCACCTCTAATGCCACCCCCCCCCCCCCCGCCCCCCCCCAAAAAAAAAAAAAAAACTCTAGTAACCTGAGATATCTTACTAAATGCAGTTTGTGCTAAGATATACTTACACCATAAACGGTATGTTTCAATTATAAATGTATGTTTTTGCCTTTTAGCAATTATTTGAATATGGGATGATCTTGTGGGAGTCTGGAAGAAACAGCATAGCCGTTAAGCCATCGTACATGGTGGGAAAGATAGCAAATGTTCAAAGGCAAGAGGTTTAGAGACTCAGAATTTGTAGGAATATTATTAAAAATCCGAAGGAAAAATACAAACACCAAGGTGATTAGATACGCCACAATAAGAAATAAATAAATAAATAGATAAATAAATATAGGAAATATAAAATTGATGATACGCTGAACATAAGCTGAATATTTTAGCATTAGTGAGACGAATATTAATAAACAATGCGAGCAGGAAAGGAACGGAGAAAGGGTGATTGTATCTGTGATAGAAAAACGGAGATGTGGGTTTGGAAGGGGTAACGCCAGAAAGACAGAGAACCGGCGAAGACAACAGATGTGAGATTTCAAAGGGCTTATGAGTAAGGCTAAGTTTACTATGAGAAAAGGTATGTTACTGTAAAACTAAGTGTAAATGATACACAAATGAACATATATGGATTTTTTTGAGTGTCAATCTGTGACTTGCTTGGTTGAAAGGTGTTATGAAAAAAAAGAGTTGTTATAAGAAATGTAAAAGTAAATGAGAGTGGCAGAGAAAGAAATTGCGTGATTGGTAAATAGAAATTAATATACTTTAGGAATTTTCTTGTAAAACTTTCTTGCCACTTGGAATTACATGCCATCCTAGACTGAATATCATAAGTATAATCTGTAACGAAAGTTGAGGAGAATAGTATAGTCAAGATTAAAGTAATAGATGTAAAGGAATAAAGAGTATTAACTGTGGGAATATCTGATCATTATAATTTTGAAATAAAAATAGAAATGAATACAAGTAAAAGTTTTAGAAATGTATATACAGCAGGTATGTGTGTTACTATGGTAGTCAAAATGTAATACAAAAGGAACATAGTAGTAAGATTATATGTAGGACATGTTAAATTCCGGGGTGAATAGTAAGGGGTTGATAATAAAAGTAAATGGTTAGCAAAGAATATGAAGGACTTTATGAAAAAAAAAAAAAAAAAAAAAAAAAAAAAGAATATTTGCCGTGCCCGGCATGGTGAAAATAACATGCACTTATATAGAAAAAAAATAAAATGGATAATAAAGAAAACAAAAAATAAGGCACCCGATAGAAGTAGAGAGCTTGAGTAGAAATATGATGAGAATTAAAATCCTGCTGTTCAGGCTTTTTGATACTTCGAGATGAATGAATAAACCATAGAGTATTTAAAATGAAGATTATTATGGTCTTTATTTCGGGGGTGAAAAAGGAAAAATGAGGCGAAACTGAATAATTCGAGACAGGAAAATGTTATCATAAGTCTGAGAATGTGCTAAATCAATTCAATGATTCATAAAGTAAAATTTTTAGTATTCTCATGGTATTAAAAAAAAATGTTATAATAAATCGTAAAAATGTCAAATGAAAGCTAGGTTATTCTATATTTAGTCAATATAAACAATATTCTTAATCAAAACTTTAAATTTGAAAACTCTGTAATTTCCATCGTTTATGCTTAAGAAACATTAATTGTACCATGGAAAAAAAATTACTCGTGCAATCAATATTCCATAAGAATAGTCTAATTGTTTGAGGAGACGAATGCTGTCTCTTGAGATGTGAAATTACGGAAAAATTGAACATTAAATACAAGGTGATATTTTTTAAACGGGTAATATTCTTTTATATTACTTTAATAATGTAAAAAGCGATCAACCACGCAGATTACTAAGTGTTGTATTTAAAATATGATTATAAAGCAATTTTGATGTTTAGGAGAGTAAATTCTTAATTTATGAGCTTATGTAATTATATTTTTACATAGACCATGAAATTAGTGAAAACGACACAACTACAATACTGTAAACAATTGCTATAATTTGAGTCTTACAAACAGCACAAAAAAAATTTATTCCCGGATAATAGTCGAAAAGAGTCACTCAAAATTTTCATTCTCTAACGAAAACAGAATGTGTTCTATGTATTAATTATCACAAGATATCTGGTATTGATAGATCCGGAACAAAAAATTCAAATTATCGTGGAACCATTATCGAAAAATCTTAAAATTCGTTTCATGAAGCCAATATTGTCCCCTTTCAACACTTCAACGCCTGAAATAATAATGACAAAAAACTGTTGGAAATTAATTACCAGGAACAAAAGTTTGTTTATAATAGCAAATGGCGTTTGAGAAAACTTATGTGCTCAGGAATTTTCGTTTGTGTGGTTAATAAAATCATTGCTTTTCCCTTGATTCAAAGGATTTTTACCAGATTTCTTGAAGGATTTAGTAGATATGACGCTAGACAGAAATATAAATCATATTCATTTTCAAATTCATTATTCTGTTTATATTCAGATTATATGCAAAAAAAATAAAAATCGATTTTGACGTTGTAAAATGTTTGTGATATTTGTTTTGAGGGTGATGTGTAACAGATACACATGCACAAATGAACAAACACACACACACACGCATATATATATATATATATATATATATATATATATATATATATATATATATATATATATATATATATATATATATATATATTCAGGCTCAGGCCATGGCGTCCTGATGGAAGTTCCTTCATTAGTAGCTTCCTAGGTATATTTGACTACAGTGATATGTCCCAGAGAATTTACCGGTATCCAGAATTTTAACTCCTGGAGCGAATATCCCTTAATTTAAAAAGAGATATCGCGTATATCAGAGAACATATTCTTGACACTTCTCATAGTTATCTACACCCCTAATATCGTTTTCGCTTCGAGAGGGAAAAGTAGCAAGAATATAGGAGAGTCGTTAAAGAGGTGATGCTCTCGACACTCCTACTGTACTGTAAATAGTGCACCGAATCGCCACCGTGAGGCGACACCATGCCATTCTTTCGTTTGTAGCTTTGCTGACCGGTGTTATCCCGTGTTATTTCTCGCTATTTTGGAAATATTTCGTCGCTATGATGCCTTCACCAGCTTCATCAGCTTCTGGAAAGTTAAGTAATATCTTTGGATTGTGTAAATGTAAGCTCTTGCCAGTTTTACTCTTGATTGAGATCGTAATTAACGTAACAAGAGCTTTTGCCAGCTGGATGGCGTCATGGACGCATTCGTTCTTCTTGTTCATTTAGTTGGCAAGAATGATTTCCCGGCATTATTTCGCTTTAATAATTTAAGCTATTTAGATATTTAGCTAAGGAATTTTATATTATGTCATTGTTGTCGTGGATTTGGCTATTTATGATCGAGCCTCACGAGTGCTAAGCTTCCTAGCATAGGCCCCTACACACTTCATGCATGATATAACCTTCCTGGTAAAGCTTTATTGAAGCTCAGGCAATATTTTATACAATTAAGATATTACTGCATAACATTTTCCTCTTCCAAGATAGTATACAAGAGAGTTTCGGTGAACGATTCTCTATGCTCCTAGACTTAATAGCCTAGGGGATTTAGAATACTTTCTTAAATGTCCCTCATTGCTCTTGTATTGTCTTTTAAGGGGAGACTGACACCTACTATACCTTTTAAGTCGATACTATCTCTAACGAGATCTAAGAGCAATTCCCCTTCCCTCTGATCAGCTTAGGCTACCCTCAGTTAACTTTGCTGCGAACTGTGTTCTGGCAAATTTTACTGGAGTGTTTCGTCTCTTTCTCTCAACCACTGATACGGTTTTGAGCTGAAAACGGAAAATCAGAGTAAAGTCTGTGTTAGGCATCCTACTGTCTTGGTGAAATGGCTTCCCAAGTCAGGTTAGGTTGCCGTTCAGCAGGCTAGTTCTCGCTAGGCCATACTGGAGGTTCTTGTATATCAATTTCCTCCTTCCTCGGTCTGGCAGACAGTTCTGTCCTAGTGGATCTTAGTATGAAGAAATGATTTATTCCTTACTTAAGATCTCTGGTACAAGATTCTGTTCTCTAGTGAGATTTTGTCCTATGGCACATTAACTAACCTAACCCGGGGAAATGATTTCCCCTACTTGAGGTTACTTTATGAGATCAGAATTCTTCAAGTTAGGTAATGATCTAGGGTTTTACCTTACTTATAGGGCTTTTACCCCTTCCCCACTGTCTCTTTTGTGTTGGATGAACCATCACCCTTCAGGCCATTGTTCTACATTTGACCTTACGGGTAATCTATAGAATTAGCCTGAGGTTCCTTGTCTGCTGCCGGCTGGGCCGGCTGCCGGCAGGTACCCTCATTTCATTGATTGTGCTCTCCAGTCCTCCCTTGGACTGCCTTCCATACCCCATATGAATGGGATATGGTTGAGTGAAAGCCCAAATATAATTCCCCCTTCCACTTGCACCCTCTTTCGGGATGTAGGCCGGAAGGCTGAGCCTTTGCCGTCCCCCATCCTCTCTTTCTCTCTGCCTTTCCATATACTGGACCGGCCGCCGGTCAGCTAGTAGCTGTCGTCGGCCATGTTGGGTGTCTGTCGGCCGGCAGTTACTCTGCCGCCACTTGCCGTGGGTGTCGCTGATTGACAACCCAACGACAATGAACATACTATGACTGGCTGCCGGCAACGGCCGGACAGCAGCCGGCCACCCAAAATTTATATAGTTGCCGCCGGTTGCCGCCGGGTCCTACTTGAGAGAGGGATCCTTCAGCTGTCGGCGGGCAGAGCGGCAACTGCCGACCTGCCACCCACTACTTTGATGACAGTATCTGTTTCAAATAGCCCAGATTAGGCCCGGCATATGTCGGCTAGGTCGGCATATGCCGGAAGGCCGGGCATTTGTCGGCAGGCCCAGCATATGACGGCAAGCCCGGCATATGTCGGCAGACCCGGCATGTGCCGGTGGGCCCGGCATATGCCGGCTGGTCCGGCAGATGCCGGCGGGCCCGGCATACGCTGGGGGGTCTGGCAGTAGCCAGCATGTCCGGTATATTTCGGCAGGCCCAGCATATGCCGGCAAGTCCGGCATATGTTGGCAGACCCGGCATGTCCCGGAGGGCCCGGCATACGCCGGCGGGTCAGGCATACACTGGTAGGTCCGGCAGGTGCTGGCGTGCCCGGCATATGCTGGCGGGTCCGGCAGATGCCGGCAAGACCAGCAATACTGGCGACATGCCGCGGCCAGTCATTGCTGTAGCCCAAAAGTTTTCCAACCTACAAGTGGTTCATGTACAGCCAATTATGAGACCATCACTTTTTGGGAGTGATTCTCCCCATCAATTAATGGTTATCATCCATTAATTTAATCCCCTATATTGAACATGGTAGATTGTTTTAAGAAGACACTTTATATCTAAGGATATTATCTTCCCCTTGAATTCATTATGAATCTTTAGTTCAATATTGGAGGAGGTCATAGCAATTGTTTGGAAAGGAAACACATGTAGGTATATTTCCTGCTTTCTAGCTGGCTCGATCTAAGCTAATATTAATTAAATATTAATTAAAAGTTTATCATAAGTCTGAGAATGTGCTAAATCAATTCAATGATTCATAAAGTAAAATTTTCAGTATTCTCATGGTATAAAAAAAAATAATATAATGAATCGTAAAAATGTCAAATGAAAGCTGAATTGTTCTATATCTAGTCAATATAAGCAATATTCTTAATCAAAACTTTAAATTTGAAAACTCTGTAATTTCCATCGTTTATGCTTAAGAAACATTAATTGTACCATGGAAAATAAAAATTACTCGTGCAATCAATATTCCTTAAGAATAGTCTGACTGTTTGAGGAGACAAATGGTGTCTCTTGAGATGTGAAATTACGGAGAAATTGAACATTAAATACAAGGTAATATTTTTTAAAAAACAGGTAATATTCTTTTACATCACTTTAATAATGTAAAAAGCGATCAACCACGCAGATTACTAAGTGTTGTATTCAAAATATGATTATAAAGCAATTTTGATGTTTAAGAGAGTAAATTCTTAATTTATGAGCTTATATATTTTTATTTTTACATAGACCATAAAATTAGATTATAGTAAAAACGACACAACTACAATACTGTAGACAATTGCTATAATTTGTGTCTTACAACAGCCAAAAAAATATATATTCCCGAATAATATAGTCGAAAAGAGTCACTACAAATTTTCAATCCCAAACGATAACAGAATGTGTTCCATCTATTAATTATCACTAGATATCTGTTATTGATAGATCCGGAACAAAAAATTCAAATTATCGTGGAACCATTATCGAAAAATCTTCAAATTCATTTCATGAAGCCAATATTGTCCCCTTTCAACACTTCATCGCCTGAAATAATAATGACAAAAACTATTGGAAATTAATTACCACGAACAAAAGTTTGTTTACAATGGCAAATGGCTTTTGAGAAAACTTATGTGCTCAGGAATTTTCGTTTGTGTGGTTAATAAAATCATTGCTTTTCCCTTGATTTAAAGGATTTTTACCAGATTTCTTGAAGGATTTAGTAGATATGACGCTAGACAAAAACATAAATCATATTCATTTTCAATTTCATTACTCTGTTCATATTCAGATTATATGCAAAGAAAAAAAAATCGATTTTGACGTTGTAAAATGTTTGTGATATTTGTTTTGAGGGTGATGTATAACAGATACATATACACAAGCAAACAAACACACACACACGCATATATATATATATATATATATATATATATATATATATATATATATATATATATATATATATATATATATATATATATATATATATATATATATATATATATATATATATATATATATATATATATATATATATATATTTTCGGGCTCAGGCCATGTCGTCCTGATGGAAGTTCCTTCATTAGTAGCTTCCTAGGTATATTTGACTACCATGATATATCCCAGAGAATTTACCGAAGGTATCCAAAATTCTAATTCCTGGAGCGAATATCCCTTAAAATTTAAAAAGGGATATCGCGTATATCAGAGGACGTATTGTTGACACGTCTCATAGCTATCTACACCCCCAATATCGTTTTCGCTTCGAGAGGGAAAAGTAGCAAGAATATAGGAGAGTCGTTAAAGAGGCGATGCTCTCGACACTACTACTGTACCGTAAATAGTGCGCCAAATCGCCACCGCTAGGCGCCACCAAGCCATTCTTTCGTTTGTAGCTTTGCTGACCGTTGTTATCCCGTGTTATCTCTCGCTATTTTGGAAGTATTTCTTCGCTATGATGCCCTCACCAGCTTCATCAGCTTCTGGAAAGTAAAGTAATATCTTTCTATTGTGTAAATGTAAGCTCTTGCCAGTTTTACTCTTCGATTGAGATCGTAATTAACGTAACAAGAGCTGTTGCCAGCTGGAGGGCGTCATGAACGCACTCATTCTTCTTGTTCATTTAGTTAGCAAGAACGACTTCCTGGCATTATTTCGCTTTAATAACTTTAGCTATTTAGATATTTAGCTAGGGATTTTTATATTATGTCATTGTTGTCGTGGATTTGGCTATTTATGATCGAGCCTCACGAGTGCTAGGCTTCCTAGCCTAGGCACCTACACACTTCATGCATGATATTACCTACCTGGTAAAGTTTTATTGAAGCTCAAGCAATATTTTATACAATTAAGATATTACTGCATAACATTTTCCTCTTCCAAAATAGTATACAAGAGAGTTTCAGTGAACGATTCTCTATGCTCCTAGACTTAATAGCCTAGGGGCTTTAGTATACTTTCTTCCATGTCTGTCATTGCACTTGTATTGTCTTTTAAGAGGAGACTGACACCTATACCTTTTAAGTCGATAATATCTCTAACGAGATCTAAGAGCAATTCCCCTTCCCTCTGATCAGCTTAGGCTACCCTCAGTTAACTTTGCTGCGAACTGTGTTCTTGCTAAATTTACTGGGGTGTTTTCGCTTCGAGAGGGAAAAGTAGCAAGAATATAGCAGAGTCGTTAAAGAGGCGATGCTCTCGACACTACTACTGTACCGTAAATAGTGCGCCAAATCGCCACCGCGAGGCGCCACCAAGCCATTCTTTCGTTTGTAGCTTTGCTGACCGGTGTTATCCCGTGTTATCTCTCGCTATTTTGGAAGTATTTCTTCGCTATGATGCCCTCACCAGCTTCATCAGCTTCTGGAAAGTAAAGTAATATCTTTGTATTGTGTAAAACTAAGCTCTTGCCAGTTTTACTCTTCGATTGAGATCATAATTAACGTAACAAGAGCTGTTGCCAGCTGGATGGCGTCATGAACGCACTCGTTCTTCTTGTTCATTTAGTTAGCAAGAACGATTTCCTGGCATTATTTCGCTTTAATAACTTTAGCTATTTAGATATTTAGCTAGGGATTTTTATATTATGTCATTGTTGTCGTGGATTTGGCTATTTATGATCGAGGCTCACGAGTGCTAGGCTTCCTATCCTAGGCACCTACACACTTCATGCATGATATTACCTACCTGGTAAAGTTTTATTGAAGCTCAAGCAATATTTTATACAATTAAGATATTACTGCATAACATTTTCCTCTTCCAAAATAGTATACAAGAGAGTTTCAGTGAACGATTCTCTATGCTCCTAGACTTAATAGCCTAGGGGCTTTAGTATACTTTTTTACATGTCTGTCATTGCACTTGTATTGTCTTTTAAGAGGAGACTGACACCTCCTATACCTTTTAAGTCGATAATATCTCTAACGACATCTAAGAGCAATTCCCCTTCCCTCTGATCAGCTTAGGCTACCCTCAGTTAACTTTGCTGCGAACTGTGTTCTTGCTAAATTTACTGGGGTGTTTCGTCTCTTTCTCTTAACCACTGACACGGTTTTGAGCTAAGAATGGAAAATCAGAGTAAAGTTTGTGTTAGGCATCCCACTGTCTTGCTGAAATGGCTTCCCCAGTCAGGTTAGGTTGCCGTTCAGGAGGCTAGTCCTCCCTAGGTCATACTGGAGGTTCTTGTATATCAATTTCCTCCTTCCTCAGTCTGGCAGACAGTCCTGTACCAGTAGATCTTAGTATGAAGAAATGATTTCTTCCTTACTTAAGATCTCTGGTACGAGATTCTGTTCTCTAGTGAGATTGTGTCCTATGGCCGCTTTCTCACTTAACTAACCTAACCCGGGGAAATGATTTCTCCTACTTGAGGTTACTTTATGAAATCAGAATCCTTCAAGTTAGGTAATGCTCTAGGGTTTTACCATACTTATAGGACTTTTACCCCTTCCCCACTGTCTCTTTTGAGTTGGATGAACCATCACCCTTCTGGCCATTGTTCTACATTCGACCCTACGGGTAATCTATAGAATTGGCCTGGGGTTCCTTGTCTGCTGCCGGCTGGGCCGGCTGCCGGCAGGTACTCTCATTTCATTGATTGTGCTCTCCAGTCCTCCCTTGGACTGCCTTCCATACCCCATATGAATGGGATATGGTTGAGTGAAAGCCCAAATATAATTCCCCCTTCCACTTGCACCCTCTTTCGGGATGTAGGCCGGAAAGGCTGAGCCTTTGCGGTCCCCCATCCTCTCTTTCTCTCTGCCTTTCAATATACTGGACTGGCTGCCAGCAGCTAGTAGCTGTCGTCGGCCATGTTGGGTGTCTGTCGGCCGGCAGTTACTCTGCCGCCAATCGCCGTGGGTGTCGCTGATCTACAAACCAACGACAATGAACATACTATGACCAGCTGCCGGCAACGGCCGGCCGGCAGCCGGCCACCCAAAATTTATATAGTTGCCGCCGGTTGCCACTGAGTCCTACTTGATAGAGGGATCCTTCGGCTGCCGGCGGGAAGAGCGGCAACTGCCGACCTGCCACCCACTACTTTGAAGACAGTATCTGTTTCAAATAGCCCAGATTAGGCCCGGCATATGTCGGCTAGGCCGGCATATGTCGGCTAGGCCGGCATATGCCGGCAGGCTCGGCATATGCTGGCAAGTCCAGATGATCTGGCTACCCATGCGTGATTTTGTTTTTGTCAGATACGACGTAGTTATTGGTATATTGGGTATTTAACTGTGGTTGCCAATTTCTGTTTTTTTTCAATATTTGTAAAAATTTACTACGTAGTAAGAAATTACCGTATATTATTGATTTTTTTTTTCATGTTTATGTGTTAGAAAGTGTGCCTTGATGGTTGGGGTAACACGTGCATGTCTTTTTTTTTATCTGAGAGGCCGTATATTAGAATGTTGGGCATTTTTCCGCGAGTGCCCCTTTTTATTTGTTTTGCATTTTTTTGCTTAGTCATGTTACCGTAAGGAATTGGCAAGTAGTGTCGCAAAACTTATATTTTTATAGTGTTGGAAAGTGTTTCTAGATGATCTGGCTACCCATGCCTATTTTTTTTTTAGCCAGATATGGCGTATATATAAGTATGTGTTCGATTTTCCTGTGATTGCCATTTTTTCGTTTTTTCCCATTTCTTTCAAAATTACTACGTACTAAGGAACTATCACAGAGTAATGATTCATTTATATGTTTATTTGTCGGAAAATGTGCCTTGAAGGTTTGCCTAGCACGTGGCTGAAATTTTTGTTTTCTGAAATGCCGTATATTAGAATGGCCATTTTTCCACGAGTGCCCCTTTTTATTTGTTTTGCATTTTTTTGCTTAGTCATGTTACTGTAAGGAATTGGCAAGTAGTGTCGCAAAACTTATATTTTTATAGTGTTGAAAAGTGTTTCTAGATGATCTGGCTACCCATGCCTATCTTTTTTTTAGCCAGATATGGCGTATATATAGGTATGTATTCGATTTTCCCGTGATTGCCATTTTTTCGTTTTTTCCCAATTCTTTCAAAATTACTACGTACTAAGGAACTATCACAGAGTAATGATTCCTCTAGATGTTTATTTGTCGGAAAATTTTGTTTACTTCTTTTTTGATTGAATATCATAAAATTTTTTTAGCTAAAATATTATATTGTTTTACATTTTTTTTTTCGATTTTATTTCCCTTCTAAAAACTTTTTTTGGGTCAGAATTTTAATTTTATGGTCGTAAAATAATCGGCAATTATCCAGCAACCCACCATACAATTTTTATGCATATCCAATAATAATTAGATTAGTAAATAACACCTTGAAATTGACATACCCTTCCTACATTTCAAGTGGCAGATTAGGGAGTCTGAGTCAGTGTGGTTGGCGGTCATTTTGTGGGCATATCCGAAGCGTAAGTTGCCCTATCTATATATATTCTTGTTCCCTATAGAATTTGTGATATTTTGGTATATTTTTACCTGCATAAATATCATATTATATATTAAATATATGTATTTTTTTACGAAATCTTTAAGTACTCAAAAAATTACCTTTAGATATGGCCCCTTGATATAAATGTAATTTACAAAATAATGAAGATTTTTTTTACATATTTCTATTTTAGGATAACATATGTTTATTCCCTAAAAAAATTAGCCACTTCCTATTTCATTTGGGTACCCAAAAAAATTCATGAAATTTGGACAAATTTTTTTGGCCAAAAAAAGCTACCCTTTTTTTCTCAATTCAGATCTTCACCTCCATGGGTCTGACTTCATCCAAAATACATCAAGATGTGTCCTAAGCATTCAAGAATCAGTTCCTAAAAGGATTTGTGTATATATGTATAAACTTTTTTTTTATGAATTTTTATGTCAGGTCTTTTTTTTCTACTTAATTTTTTAAAATATTTATAACAAATAGTTTTTCTGCAGATGAGTAGTATTTATCTTTACAGTTGTTTTAAGCATTCATTGAAGTTTTTTTTTTGGCAAAAGAAAAGAGGAGGTTACTGCAAAAACTGATTTTTCAAGAATTTTTTTTTGTGTCGGGGTCTTTCGCGTCCGAGTATACCCTTAAAGGGGTGTCCGAGGAGCGTACCTATCCAGGGTTAAACTGGTGCCCCAAACGCTGGCGACCCAGTCGCCCGTGTTAACCCCAGTATTTGAAAGGCAATCAACCACCTTTAAGCCGAAGTCTCAAGGTTCCTTTTGATGATCCTTTACATGCCCCTTCAGAGGTAGGGGCAACAAAGTTGCACGTGGCCGATGAGTCAAGTCCTCCAACCAGCACTCCAAATGAGATTCTGCCGGTAGGAGGGAGACTTCTCCACTTCCGGGATTGTTGGACCTTCGATCCCTGGGCCCACAGCCTAATCAAGAAAGGACTAGGGTGGAGTAGGAGCTCAACTCCACCAAACTTCCCTCAATTCTTCCAACACTCAACCCCTGTACTGAAAGAATATGTTCAGGAACTCTTGAACAAAAGAGTTATACGGAAGGCAAAGTCCATTAGGTTTCAAGGAAGGCTATTTTGTGTTCCAAAGAAGGATTCGGAAAAGCCCAGAGTCATTCTGGACTTATCTCCATTCAACAAGTTCATAGTGAGCCACAAGTTCAGAATGTTGACGCATCAGCACATTAGGACCCTTTTGCCCAAACGAGCATTCACAGTCCCTATAGACATGACGGATGCATACTGGCATGTTCCAATCAACCGTCAAGTTTCTCCCTACCTAGGGTTCAAACTACAGAAAAGAAAGTACGTTTTCAGAGCCATGCCCTTCGGCCTAAACATAGCCCCAAGGGTATTCACAAAGCTTGCGAATGCTGTCATTCATCAACTACGCCTGAAAGGAATCCAGGTGGTAGCCTACCTGGACGATTAGCTGGTGTAGGCAGCATCCGAGGAAGAATGCATGCAAGCCTCCAAGGAAGTGATCCTGTTCCTGGAACACTTAGGATTCAAGATCAACTTGAAAAAGTCTCGGCTTTCTCCAGCTCAAAAGTTCCAGTGGCTGGGTGTCCACTGGGACCTACAGTCACACTGCCTTTCCATTCCATCAAAGAAGAGGAAAGAGATAGCAGGATCTATCAAAAAACTCCTTCAATCCGATAGGATATCAAGAAGGCAACAGGAGAGAGTGTTGGGGTCCCTCTAGTTTGCCTCAGTGACAGATCCAGTATTGAGAGCACAATTAAAATATGCATCAGGAGTTTGGAGAAAATACGCATCAAACGCTCGAAGAGATCTACAAAGACCGATACCAAATTGTCTGTGATCACTACTCAAGACATGGTCGGAGGCCAAGAACCTAAGAAACAAGGTACCCTTGAAACTACCTCCTCCAGCAGTCACCGTTCATACCGATGCCTCGAAGGAGGGGTGGGGAGGTCATTTTCATCATCGGAAAGTCCAAGGAACCTGGTCTCCCCTCTTCAAGTCCTTTCACATCAATTTTCTGGAAGCCATAACAGTTTTTCTATCTCTGAAAAAGCTGAAACTTCACTGCTCAATCCACATCCGTTTGGTTCTCGACAGCGAAGTAGTAATGAGATGCCTAAATCGACAAGGCTCGAGATCGCCTCACATAAATCAAGTGATATTGGCACTCCTTCGTCTAGCCCAGAAGAAGATATGGCACTTGTAAGCAGTGCACTTTCAAGGGTTCCGCAATGTGACTGCGGACACTCTATCCAGGGTCAACCAGATAAAGTCCGAATGGTCTCTAGATGCAAGATCATTCTCTTTCATTTTACGCAAAGTCCCAGGACTGCAGATAGACCTCTTTGCAACGAGCAATAACAAGAAGCTACCCCGGTATGTAGCCCCGTACGAGGATCCTCTAGTGGAAGCGACAGACGCAATGTCCATAGATTGGAACAGGTGGTCTAAGATCTACCTGTTCTCTCCAACCAACCTTCTGCTGAAAGTCCTCTACAAACTGAGATCCTTTCGGGGGACAGCAGCAATAGTGGCCCACAAGTGGCCCAACAGCGTGTGCTCTCAATACTGGATCTGTCACTGAGGCAAACTGGAGGGACCCCAACACTCTCTGATAACGGAACTACGCCTGAAGCTGATCCAGTTGCCGGAACCAGTAAGTGCAGAAATTGACTGTCTCTGCTTCATCAGAAAAAAACCCAGAACCTTCATCTCATGATTTTCTCGCACTAGCGGTCAAGAAACGGTTTGAGATTTCTAGAGACGATATTAACTTCCTAGAAGAATACAAGTCAAAGTCAACAAGAAGACAATATGAGTCTTCCTGGAAGAAATGGGTGGCCTTTGTCAAGGCGAAGAATCCTGAGGAGATATCTACAGATTTCTGCTTGTCCTTCTTCATCCATCTGCATGAACAAGGTTTAGCAGCTTTTACGATTACTACATGTAAATCAGCCCTAGCCAGACTAATACTATACGCCTTCCAGGTAGACTTCTCTAATGAAATCTTCAACAAGATTCCTAAAACCTTGCGCTAAACTTCGGCCTGCAGCTCCTCCAAAGCCCATTTCATGGTCTTTGGATAAAGTTCTTCAATTAACTCAACCCTGAACAATGAAGATTGCCAGCTGAAAGACTTGACTCAAAAGGTGATATTCTTATTTGCACTAGCCTCAGGAGCCACAGTTAGCGAAATAGTGGCCCTCTCAAGGGATGATGGCCACATTCAGTTCACAGACAGCAGAGAACTAAACCTCTTTCCGGATCCGTCGTTTCTTGCCAGGAACGAGCTGCCCACTAAAAGATGGGGTCCCTGGAGAATCTGCCCTCTGAAGGAAGAAGCATTCCTCTGCCCAGTGGATTGCTTAAAGGTCTATCTTCATAGAACTTCAGACTTTAAGGGAGGTCAGCTTTTCAGGGGAGAGACTTCTGGTTCAACGTTATCCTTGAAACAGATAAGGGTGAAAACCACCTATTTTATACGCAGAGCGGATCCAGACAGTACACCCGCAGGTCATGATCCGAGAAAAGTTGCCTCATCTCTGAATTTCTTTCAGACAATGTCCTTTGAAAGCCTGCATGCTTATACTGGTTGGAAGTCTTCCACAGTTTTCTTCAAGCACTAACGCGAAGCAATTACAAGAAGTAAAATTTCATGTGGTAGCGGCAGGCAGTGTTATAAAACCTGCCGCTTGATTAATGCGAGGAACAGTGGACTAATTGGGACTTTTAGTGAAGGGTGTACATGATAGACTTTTAAGGAATATCATGTTGAGTATTGTGTTTAGGAAGATACTATAGACTGTTCTATCTATACAGGTGACATCAAGCATTATAAGCTAACACAAGTGCCAGTCATTCTTATATGCACAGTGTTCCTAGTAGTAACTGCATACATAGTGAAATATTATATTTCCCTTTGAATGGCTAATGTTTCCTTTTCAGGTGAAACCTATTTATTTTCTGTTATTACTGTTTATGCTTTTACGCAGAATTGTTCAGCGTAAGATGTAATTGATTACAACCATGATTTCTATTTTTGTAATAAACAATAGAAGGAATCTTTGCGTCTCTTTCGCCTCAAACATTCGAAATTATGTATAAATCAGGGCATCCTTGATTCTCTTAATATTTAAGGAAATATTGGGGAACTATGGCTTCTACCATTCCAAGTAAACAGGTAAGAACTGATTGTACTAACTGTTTATGTTACTGATTTAAGGTTTCCTACATGGATACAAACTTTTCTGTCTCTTTATATCCAGACTTGGGAGGATTCAGTAACCTATACAGGACTATACCATCCAAGTACAAACTAGGCTTTACGTATATAATGACAATAATATACATACTGTTTGCTAGATTGTTCCTTGAACTCACAATCCTCGGGAATTTTTCCTAAAGTCTACCTAGACTTTTCCCTGTAGGGGGCAGGAAGAACTGATATATTTTATGATCTGTTAATTAATGTATAACGGTAACATCAAGTGTCTCTGGTCCAGAAGACCAAATAGGAAATATTTATCTCGAGATAACGCCACTATTGCAAATCCACAGATATATTAATGCTCTGGTAAACTTCCATCAGGACGACATGGCCTGAGCCCAAAAAACGGATTTTGAGCGAAGCGAAAAATCTATTTATGGGTGAGGTAGCCATGGCGTCCTGATGGACCCACCCTCTTTTTGACAAAAGGATAAAGAATCCCTCCCTATGGTAAAGTTTCTGCAACACCAAAGCTACGAAGAATGGCTTGGTGGCTCCTCATGGTAGGGATTCGGCGCACTATTTACAGTACAGTAGGAGTGTCGAGAGCATCGCCTCTTTAATGACTCTCCTATATTCTTGCCACTTTTCCCTCTCGAAGCGAAAACGCTATTGGGGGTGTAGATAGCTATGAGACGTGTCAAGAATACTTCCTCTGATATTTGCGATATCCCTTTTTAAATTCTAAGGGATATTCGCTCCAGGAGTTAGAATTCTGGATACCTTCGGTAAATTCTCTGGGATATATCACTGTAGTCAAATATACCTAGGAAGTTACTAATGAAGGAACTTCCATTAGGACGACATTGCTATCTCACCCAAAACTAGATTTTTCGCTTCGCTCAAAATCCATTATATATATATATATATATATATATATATATATATATATATATATATATATATATATATATATATATATATATATATATATATATATATATAAATATATATATATATATATATATATATATATATATATATATATATATATATATATATATATATATATATATATATATATATATATATATATATATATATATATATATATATATATATATATATATATATATGAATAATAGTACCAGGGTTATGATATACATCTTTATTGCTTAGCTTTCGGAAAATCTATTTTCATCATCAGAGTCTAAAATAGAATACATTGTATAAGTTAAAACATAGTATGATGAATATTTAAAACAGAAAATTTAAAATGAACATACAAACACTTTATGAAATAAAATAAGAAATTAACATAAAACTATAAAATTAATCTAAATACAAAATAAAAGATCAAAGCGCCAGCGCTATAAACTCACATGAAATAAAATTAAACACAATTTAATTCATACGTTGCCGGCCCAGGTTTGGTTTTAGTTTGTGCTGGAATATTGCCTCCATTATTACTAAGTCGAGGTTAATCTGCGAAGTGGCCAAGATGGAAAAATTCCCATTGGACATTGGGTGGTCCTCACTTACGGAATGGTCTCTGATGGCTGAATTTGGTGGTTTTGCCATATAATTACCCGTTCTAGGTGAGCGACCGAAGTGCTCAGATAAAAATGTGCAAAATTTATCATATATATATATATATATATATATATATATATATATATATATATATATATATATATATATATATATATATATATATGTGTGTGTGTGTGTGTGTGTGTGTGTGTGTGTGTATATATACATATACAGGCATATATATATATATATATATATATATATATATATATATATATATATATATATATATATATATATATATATATATATATATATATATGTATGTATATCGTTATTTTTTAATATATCCATTCCAATTTCATCCTAATTCTAAAAGTTAGTCTTTATTAGGAAAACCACTGAGAATCCGTCACACATAAACTCTAGTGAAAAACAAAGCATAAACTTTCAGTCAGTTAATTAAACGTTCATAGATTTTCAGCCGAAAAAAAGTGTTATTAAGTTTCCTTTCCCCGTGCGTTTATCATTAAAGATTTATTTCCACTTTCAATTTACAGGTTAGAGAAGGCAAGTTAAAAAAAAAACCAGGTGATGTAATGAGGAGAGGAAATGGGGTTGATGTATTTGAATATAAAAATTACACTTGCGTTACCGTGATTTATTTTTATTTACGTGGAAAGGGAAACGTTAAGGAAATCTAATGAAATAAGGCAACTTGAATTCGTTAAACATAGTTGAATTTTAAAAAATTGACGATGAAATAGTTAATATGATACATCCTGTTTCTACTTTCAGAAAGATAGAGGTACTATAATGAAATTGTAACATACAGCTTAAAAAAAAAAAAAAAAAAAAAAAAAAAAATGATTCTTGAAGTTGATGGTTGTAAATTGGTATTCGTCTTCAATCTTCAACAGAATTGAACACCATTGAATCTCAAAGCTATTAATTGAGTACAGGATGTGAATTGTATGGAAGAAATACCAATTTATATATAAATTATGCATAAATAGTGTCCGTACTCAAGTAAAAATGAATAGACATGAACAGACAAAATTTAAGATTGCCATTAATTGTTTGGGTAACAGGGTAATTCACGGATGTAAAGATCATCTCACATAATAATCAAATTATTCAATTACCACAGTATATAACATTGATTTTTATTTCATTCCATGGCATTACAAAAGTTATGTAAGATATTGCACAGTGACGAAATAATAGACATGAATACAACCCGGAAGAAAATCAATTCTCAATATAACGGATAAATGAATTATGTGTTTGTTGCAGTCTGGGCGATTAGTGCCAAAAAACAGCTAGAATCGCTCGGTAAACGATAAAAGCATGAAATTTGGCATAGTTATACTTAGACCCCATACAGAATATTTTCAAAGTTGGAGCCAATGGATATATCATGCGTCGTAGCAATAGTTGCTAGGAAGCGCATTGACCCTAGCAACGAGCCATATAACATATCTAATGCAATCAAAATATATCATCTTGTATGTTTACGAATAAGAATGACATGAAAACCTGTTTTTAAAGTGTAGAAGCATCCACAGAACACAAAGAAGCATTTATTTGTTGCTAGGCTATGGATAACACATAAATACCAATACTCTATTTACATCTTAGTTGCTAATTTGTAATTGATGTTACCTACATACACTGCCTTAAAGCTTGCAAAATATATTTGGGCATAACATAAACAGCACAGATTGCCATAACCATTTATTGAATAACTAGAACATTAACAACCTATTTACAATAGCATGAAACTGTGGATGCATAAAAAATAGTTTCTGCATGTGGGAACCATTTACCCAAACAATCATTGTATCAAAATGCTTGTTTTCTGGAAACACAAACAACTATAATGATTTACACCAAAAATCAAATTGAAATAAATCAAACAGATATTTCTGATAAGAAAGGTAGTCTCAAAATATCATTCTTAAAATGAACAGTTTGTCATAGATACTTATTGAATAATCAGAACATTAGCAACCTATTTACAATACCTTCAAACTGTGTATGCATAGAAAACAATTTTTGGATGTAGGAGCCATTTAACCCAAACAATCATTGTATCAAAATGTTTTTTCTGGAACAACTAGACAACTAGACAAATAGACAACTATAATGATTTACACCAAAATCAAAGTGAAACAAAACAAGCAGCTATTTATGGTAATATGGATAGTCTCAGAATATTATTCTCAATATGAACATTCTCAGTAATTAGCCATAAGTTTAGGCATTGTCATAGTCTCCTGAGCATGTGCAATACACAGAGTATATTAAGTGTGCTTATACACGTTTGCAATCTCTACACCTGCTCCTACATTGACACTTAAGCAGGTCTGGGTAGGATGCACTGGCTTCCTGTACGTTTGTCTACAGGGGGTTCCACTGTTCTTCCCAAGTCCATCCCTACTCACAAGGGGAGGGAAGCTTGCGATATGACATTGTAGTGTGTCCTCAATAATGGCCATCTTGCAATGCAGCCCTCTTAATATGTTGCTGTGAGACAGCCTTGTTAGGAGGAAGGGCTGACATCTAACTCCCCTTTCGTGTGAGCAGAAGCTTTTTGACTTTGTTGATGGAGGTGCATGTTGCTGTCCTGTCATTAAGGAGGATGGTGAGGTACTCCAGGGAAGTCACAGTATCTTCAGATATTTATTCTGGTGCACTGTGTAGTTCATATAAGGCCCCAGTGAGTTATTCATGTGTCTCATATATTTTCCATGCAGTCCTATTTCCAACCTGGGCAAATTGGGACACTGTGTCACAGCTGGTGAAAGCATGGAATATTGTAAGTACTAAAGATGTTTGTGGCCCTAGGGAGGCACTTATCTCATGAGCTGGGATGTAGTGAAAGTTCTTGCCAAAGCCAAATGCAATCCAGGCCTCTATCCTTGCTAGCTGCTGCACAGCTGCTACTGCTAGCACCATTACATCCGTATCTAGTGTTCGAACAAGGATTTTGTGAAAGCCTTGCCTGAAGGAATCAGCAACATGCACTATGATCCTGGAATCTGCTTCCTCATGATTGCATGGAGAAATGCTGGAGGTGTCACATGCAGGTACACAGCGTATATTAGCACCATCAGTGACAACAAGAGGTTTCCCAGTTGATGCAGTTGATATCAATTCATCATTCAGAAGTTTGAACAGTTGAATCTTATTGCCATTCAAGCGAAGAAATTGTTGCCAGTTCTTTAATATGGGGATAGACACCTCAACACGCCTATGTAGGATAGAACCCATAGCACGCCTTTCTCTGGTCTGGGCCTTAAGACTGTCAGCAAGGTATTGGTCCCAGACAATATTTACTCGTTGAGCCCTCCTTTGCTCTTCTTTGATGTATGGGATAAATACATTTGTAACAGTCTCCAAATGTCTTATATCCACCAGGTCTGAGGATGTTCACAAGAACAGCACCATCCTTGATGCTTACACTTGTCTGGCTTTGAATCACTTTGGGACTGGATATACTGTTCAAGACAGCTCATGAGAGCACACTTTTTTCCAATACATAGTTGTCCATAGGAAGAAAGTGATGGTGGAAATGGATGATTCTCATGGCTAAGGTAATTGTCTAGAACACCCTCTCTTCTCTGGCATGTAATATACAGTCTTGCAAAGAGAGATGATTCACTTTTTGGAAGACTGACCTGTATCCCTGCTTCCTTTAACCTGTGTGCTTGTTCACTGAACACTGCTACTCTGTTTCTAGTTATGACTGCTGTGCTTGGTTTGATGTTTGCCCGGAGACGCTCATCCACAAATGCTACATACTGCTCTTGGCCCTTTGAATGTATTGTAGTAAGGCACTCAATTGACTGCTTGTCCATGATATCCTTTGAATTAAATCTCTGAAGATCTTGACTTTCTTCCTGAAACGGACTCCCCATGCCTTCAATTACTCTGACCAGTGTATTTACCTGTGTAGAAAATAACTTCTGGGAAGCATTAGTCTGGTCATGGTGGTTCTTTGGCTAACACTCTCTCTCTTCCCTACCATGGAGGACTCAAATTCAGATATCACACTGATAATTTCTGGCACTGCTACTGCCCATCGTAAAGGAGAGTCGGCATCCTGTGTCAATCCAATGACTCCCCCTTCATCCTTCATCACATCATTATTTTGTTCATGGCCATGGTCAATTGCGATGAGGGAGAACTTTCTCTAGGACTTGGCCATTACAAATTTGCCATGTCAAAATTCTTGTGCAACATCAGGATGGCTGCTGTCCAGGCTACACATATCTCTCACATGAACTGACATCCAGCAGGCATTATGAGTGTGGTTCAGACTGAAGAACAATGACGTCAATTTAACCAATGTGTCCTTGTACAAATCAAAGTCACCAGTGCGTAATGAACGCACAAATGCCAAGAAAAGCAGTTCTAGTTCAAGATTTGTGTACCGATACAGGAATTGTGGAGTTCCAGTTTAACGCTGCATGCACTACATGTGAAAAATCTCGGGGGTACTTCTACATTGGTGGCAACATTAACATAATATGCTTTCTTCAGGAGAATATACAGCGTGCATGCAGTTACTTGATGGACATCCCGGGTCCGGGTTACATGAGATGCCTTGAGAAAGGATTCTGCAATTCCAGGAGTAGCAAGCTCTGTTTCTTGAAGAGCCTCAACACATCCACTCCCTTCCAGCCAATGACCCAGGACTTTGTAGGAGGTCATCTCCGTGTGGAGTCCACCTAGAAGAATAACAAACTTGCCCTCTCCATACAGGCTCTCCATGGATCATTATAGTTGTTTCAGCTTGGCAAACTGAGGCTGATCGACACTAATCAAGGAATCTAACCAGGGTTGACATGTTGCACAGCTGCTTGAATAACATCACAGCAGTGACGCAACATAGATGGAGAGCTGGCCTCCTCTGCAAACAGAGGCTGCATGGCATTGATTGAAGGCAAAAGGTTTGATTCTGACATTCGACTTGTATGATATCCTGCCCAAGATATGTTAGACTCGCATGATATATCACCTACATGCAGCTTCTCAACAGGAGTTAGCCAGACAGTGACTTTTTCCATCTCTTCACTCAGATTATCACAGGAAGATGTCAGGCTCCCAGAGGTGAGTGGAACATATATATCACCAGATTGTAGACTTGTGGGCTTTATTTCAATATAAGTCACAGGTTGGTCAGTCACCTTTCTCTGTTCTTTCGAAACTATGAATATCTATTGAGTATACAGTAAATTGATAGGTATAAATGGTCTCCAAACATCAGTTATGCTTGGTTGCTGAGGAAAATGTGCAGCTTAGTAACTGTTGCTATGGTGTAACTAGTAATTGCTCAAATTTGTGTTATCATCAACAGAAATTTTACAGATGTTGAGATATATTAATTTTTTCAGCAAAATTGGTTTGCAGACATCAGTTATGCTTGGTTGCTAAGGAAATTTTTTACTTAGCAACTGTTGCTATAATTTATATATTGCTAAGTAAGAACACCAAAGCTGCAGATATTAAAATACATTAAGATATTTCAGTAAAATTGGTCTACAAGTTTTTCACATGTTGGTTGCTATGGAAAAAATGTTGCCCAGCAACCGTTGCTATGGTATGCACAATTACTACCGGCTCCGCCCCTGAATATGTTAAGTATCATAGGATGTACATTTGTAGAAATTCTCATGTTTTTATCATCATCCGAGCAATTTTCGCACCAGTCGCCTAGACTATCAGACATAGTATAGAGCATTTAATCTTTTTAGCTATATCTTATAAGATCTTCCTTAAAAATTACATTAAAATTCTCCTTTTTCAGAATTTCCTTTGAATCTGTCAAGGTTTCTGGAATTTCCTTAGGATTTGAATTTCTTGAAAAGATAAGGTTGTATCTTCAGACATTCACCAGGAAAGAAATTAGGTTACCCTATCAAAAAAGTCACTATTTATCATCTTCATTTTTCTGGAGAGTTAACAGTCACATTGGAATAAAAAAAGTACGGAATGGCCATGGAAAATATAACGTAATTTCGAACCATTCCGTACTTAAAAAGTAATATAGTAGCATCATTTCTTACCATACAATATCGTATTGTCACCCTTGGCTACTAGCAGTTAAGACGGATTTAACAATTATTCTTTTGGGTATATCTCAATAACATGGATTATTGTCCTGCGGTCTAACCAACCGATTTCATGACATAATTCTAGCCAGTAAGAATCGAATCATTGTTGAAATAGCAAATCCCCTAGAAACAGACATCGTATGCAGCTTTTTTGGACGGAAATGCTTTTAGCTGTTTGGCTGACATAAAGCAAGTTACATTCCAAACAAATAATGCTCCTGTATATGATATAGCTTATCATTGCCATTTCCGGTGGTATTTTCAATCAACCTGTTTTTACCAATATACAGCTATGTTTAACCCTGGATAGGTACGGTGGGTCGTTTGCGACCCAGAGCGTCAAAAAAAAACAGGTTTTTCTCACGTGACTCACCCCTGTGACTGAATTTGTGGGTGATCGACCTGCAGGAGGTGTCTCCCCTACACGCTCTAGTAGTGTCCAGATGTGCATTGCTGTAGCTGTACTCCTTCCCCGATTTCTGAGACGCGTCGGGGTCGTTCGCGTCCGAGTTTACCCTTCTGAGGTAGTTTGCATAATTATCAAAGTTATTACGTATTATGAAATTGTCGTAGAATGGTGCAACTTGTATAGGTTATCAGTTGTGGAAAGTCTTGGTGGATTGTTTGGCTACCATGTGCATGTCTTTTTTTTTAGTTAAAATGTCATTCATCACCACGAGGACCATTTTACCGCGAGTGCCCCTTTTTCATTTTTTTTCATTTTTTTGCCAAGTCATTTTTCCGTAAGATATTGCCAAATAGTGTCGTAAAACTTTTGCTTGTTTAGTGTTGGAAAGTGTGTCTAGATGATCTGGCTACCCATGCATGACTTTGTTTTTGTCAGATACGACGTAGTTATTGGTATATTGGGTATTTAACTGCGGTTACCAATTTCTGTTTTTTTTTCAATATTTGTAAAAATTACTACGTAGTAAGGAATTGCCGTATATTATTGATTTTTTTTTCATGTTTATGTGTTAGAAAGTGTGCCTTGATGGTTGGGCTAACACGTGCATGTCTTTTTTTTTATCTGAGATGTCGTATATTAGAATGTCGGGCATTTTACCGCGAGTGTCCCTTTTTAATTTTTTTTAATTTTTTTGCCAAGTCATATTTCCGTAAGATATTGCGAAATAGTGTCGTAAAACTTTTGCTTTTTTAATGTTGGAAAGTGTGTCTAGATGATCTGGCTACCCATGCGTGATTTTGTTTTTGTCAGATACGACGTAGTTATTGGTATATTGGGTATTTAACTGCGGTTGCCAATTTCTGTTTTTTTTTCAATATTTGTAAAAATTTACTACGTAGTAAGGAATTGCCGTATATTATTGATTTTTTGTTCATGTTTATGTGTTAGAAAGTGTGCCTTGATGGTTGGGCTAACACGTGCATGTCTTTTTTTTTTATCTGAGATGCCGTATATTAGAATGTTGGGCATTTTTCCACGAGTGCCCCTTTTTATTTGTTTTGCATTTTTTTGCTTAGTCATGTTACCGTAAGGAATTGGCAAGTAGTGTCGCAAAACTTATATTTTTATAGTGTTGGAAAGTGTTTCTAGATGATCTGGCTACCCATGCCTATTTTTTTTTTAGCCAGATATGGCGTATATATAAGTATGTGTTCGATTTTCCTGTGATTGCCATTTTTTCGTTTTTTCCCATTTCTTTCAAAATTACTACGTACTAAGGAACTATCACAGAGTAATATTTCATTTATATGTTTATTTGTCGGAAAATATGCCTTGATGGTTTGCCTAGCACGTGGCTGAAATTTTTTTTTCTGAAATGCCGTATATTAGAATGGCCATTTTTCCACGAGTACCCCTTTTTATTTGTTTTGCATTTTTTTGCTTAGTCATGTTACCGTAAGGAATTGGCAAGTAGTGTCGCAAAACTTATATTTTTATAGTGTTGGAAAGTGTTTCTAGATGATCTGGCTACCCATGCCTATCTTTTTTTTAGCCAGATATGGCGTATATATAGGTATGTGTTCGATTTTCCGGTGATTGCCATTTTTTCGTTTTTTCCCAATTCTTTCAAAATTACTACGTACTAAGGAACTATCACAGAGTAATGATTCCTCTAGATGTTTATTTGTCGGAAAATTTTGTTTACTTTTTTTTTGATTGAATATCATAAAATTTTTTTAGCTAAAATATTGTTTTACATTTTTTTTTTCGATTTTATTTCCCTTCAAAAAAATTTTTTTTGGGTCAGAATTTTAATTTTATAGTCGTAAAATAATTGACAATTATCCAGCAACCCACCATACAATTTTTATGCATATCCAATAATAATTAGATTAGTAAATAACACCTTGAAATTGACATACCCTTCCTATATTTCAAGTGGCAGATTAGGGAGTCTGAGTCAGTGTGGTTGGCGGCCATTTTGTGGACATATCCGAAGCGTAAGCTGCCCTATCTATATATATTCTTGTTCCCTATAGAATTTGTGATATTTTGGTGTATTTTTACCTGCATAAATATCATATTATATATTAAATATATGTATTTTTTTACGAAATTTACAAGTACTCAAAAAATTACCTTTTGATATGGCCCCTGATATAAATGTAATTTACAAAATAATGAAGATTTTTTTTACATATTTCTATTTTAGGATAACATATGTTTATTCCCTAAAAAAATTAGCCACTTCCTATTTCATTTGGGTACCCAAAAAAATTCATGAAATTTGGACAATTTTTTTTTGGCCAAAAAAAGTTACCCTTTTTTTCTCATTTCAGATCTTCACCTCCATGGGTCTGACTTCATCCAAAATACATCAAGATGTGTCCTAAACATTCAAGAATCAATTCCTAAAAGGATTTGTGTATATATGTATAAACTTTTTTTTTATGAATTTTTATGTCAGGTCTTTTTTTTTCTACTTAATTTTTTAAAATATTTATAATAAATAGTTTTTCTGCAGATGAGTAGTATTTATCTTTACAGTTGTTTTAAGCATTCATTGAAGTTTTTTTTGGCAAAAGAAAAAAGGAGGTTACTGCAAAAACTGATTTTTCAAGAATTTTTTTTGGCGTCGGGGTCGTTCGCGTCCGAGTATACCCTTAAAGGGGTGTCCGAGGACCGTACCTATCCAGGGTTAAACAAAATCCGTATACTGTGTATGTTTTATTTCAGTAGGTGTAAGATACCTAAAATATAACTTAAATGGTAAACAGAGTATATTATTCATTATTTACTTTTTTTCCCAAAAGAACATATCAACATGTTTTCTTAATATTAATTTCAACGAAAAGCTAACAATGTTTAACGCAAATATCTCCTAAATGAATCGTTGGATCCTTATCATATTCCAACACGCTACCTTTAACATTCCGACCTAATTCATGGTGGACATACTGTATTGCTATGTGTTAAGTTACGAGTTTACTTATGCATAGTAGCATAAAACCGACTAGTCATGTTGACGTATTATGTGGTAATGTTGTTGCCTCCCCCCCCCCCCACCACCCACCCACCCACCCTCCCACCCCAAAAAAAGAAAAAAAAAAAAACAAACACACTCCCTAACTTCCTTAATCCCGCTTACCCGGATCTACCACTCTTGACCTCCTCCCTCCTTTCCTACCTTGTTCCTCGCTTACCCCACCACTCTTGTGTTCCTACCACATTTTCCCATCACTATATCATATGTCAAAATGATCTATAGTTGTCGATGTACAGATGATTAGTTAATAGAATATGGTAAAATTCTTTGGAGGCAAGACATATTTTAGTTACCTGTAGTGGGTTGGCCAAGGCACAAGCCCACCGTTGAGATATTACCGCTAGAGATTAATTGGGTCCTTTGACAAGCCAGTTAGTACTACGTTGGTTCCCTCTCTGGTTATAGGTCATTTTCCTTTGCCTATTTATACATAGAATAGTATGGCCTATTCTTTACACATACTCCTCTTTCTTTATACATCTGAGAAAAATTAGATAACAGAAATTTTCTTCCTTACTTAATTGGTTAACTACTGCACTGTAATTGTTCAGTAGCTACTTTCCTCTTGGTACGGGGAAAAGAAACTCTTTAGCCATGGCAAGCAGCTCTTCTAGTAATAGGGCACACCAAAATCAAGCTATTGTTCTCTAGTATTGGGTACTGCCATCCCCTTTGTACTATTGTCTTCCATTGTCAAAGAGTATACTTTTCGAAATGGGGTCTAAGATGAACAAGTGATAATAATAATAATAATAATAATAATAATAATAATAATAATAATAATAATAATAATAATAATAATAATAATAATAATAATAATAATAATAATAATAATAATAATAATAGTGAGTACTATACAACATGATATTTACTTAGATGTATTAGAAGGCTCATATTTTCAGTCTTTATGGTCAATGAAATGAACATGATCTGTTTGTATTCCTTATGGTCTTTATCATCCCGAAAAAGTGTTTAATATCATTACATATTGGGATTCATCATAAAATAATCACTCAGTCCATTTAATATACCAGCAATATTAAATTACTAACTTGCCTCCTTCATATTAATATTTCTATAGCAACTTATAGACTGCATACATTTCTCACCAACATCTCTGTATTGATGAACATCAAGTTTTATTGTTAATAGTATTACATACAGTGCATTTTTTTTTTTTTTTTTTTTTTTTTGAGTGGGAGTAATATGAAAAATTATATACTGCGTGAATAAAAATTCAAACATGAACGACTGTATTTGGTTGCCCTAAAACCAAGCTGACTAAATTTTTCAGGTCGCTTATAATCCACCATCCAGCTATGCGGCCATTAACAACTGGATTAGTCTGCCATGCTTTCATGGTCATTTGACCCACTCTGGTTTTTATGGCCCCGCATAACAGTTTTTGTATTGAATAAAATTACTAATATAAGATAAATTATATACATGTTGTCATATTCTAATATTTTATAAGTAATCAGAATAACAAAACGGAAATTCTAACATGAAAGAGGGATGCTGTGACTGGGAGGGAAGGAGACAAGGGCGAAGGGTGCACAAAGCCATTGTGTGGCTGGGAATGAAGTGGTGGTGGGGTTACTTGACAGTGTTGGTGGAGGAGAGGTTAGACCAGTACCCCTCACTTGTCTGATTCTGTATAACACTTGAGATACATTGACTGTATTAGGCTCTATACCTTCCTATAAACTAGTAACATATTGCCTATAGCAATAGGGTATGTCAGCCATAAATTAGATCGGGATAATAAAAGAAGTGTGATTAAATATCATACTGAGTCAGTGACATATTTAGGAGAGATATCCTCGTTAAACGGCGTTTATCCAGCGCTGGAATGCATAGCAGCTCAATTCATACTATTAAAAACAAATAAATCAATTAATAAATAGATATACAAAAAATAAGATGTCAAAGGACAATCATTAGTGAAAGCTTTGTGCATAGATGTTTTTTTTTTTTTTTTTTTTTTTTTTTACCTGTCTATGCATTAAGATGAAAACTTTGTATAATGAACTTGATCAAGACTAAAAGGCAAAAATAGTTTGCGATCCTTTTCTCATAGTAAACTTAGCCTTACTCATAAGCCCTTTCAAATTTTACATCTGTTGTCTTCGCCGGTTCTCTGTCTTTCAGACGCTACCCCTTCCAAACCCACATCTCTGTTTTTCTATCACAGATACAATCACCCTTTCTCCGTTCCTTTCCTGCTCACATTGTTTATTAATATTTGTCTCACTAATGCTAAAATATTCAGCTTATGTTCAGCGTATCATCAATTTTATATATCCTATACTTATTTATCTATTTATTCATTTGTTTTTTATTATGACATATCTAATCCCCTTGGAGTTTTTATTTTTCCTTCGGATTTTTAATAATATTCATACAAATTCTGAGTCTCTGAACCTCTTGCCTTTGAACATTTGCTATCTTTCCCACCATGTACGATGGCTTGACGGCTATGCTGTTTCTTCCAGACTCCCACAAGATCATCCCATATTCAAATAATTGCTAAAAGGCAAAAACATAAATCTATAATTGAAACATACCGTTTATGGTGTAAGTATATCTTAGCACAAACTGCATGTAGTAAGAAATCTCAGGTTACTATCTTCTCGTAGTAAATTAGATTAAGAAATTTATTTAGTTTGGGACTAGAGTTTTTTTTTTTTTGGGGGGGGGGTGGGGGGTAGGGGGGGTGCGTGGCATTAGAGGTGCATAAATAAGTTGATAACTCAGTGAACTGTTATTCGGGCATATGGTTATATTTCCCTCTTATACTTATGCTTGTTTCGACTCTATTCATAACTTTCAAGAAATGATACGACATCATTTTAGCCATTTGGTGGTTGTTCGTTCCTGACCCCAGTATGGTTTTTTTTCCTTTCTATTTACCATCATTGCGTCCATTTTATGGAGTTTCCTTTCCACCCATTCATTATCTTTCCATTTTTAAAGTCGTTCAAACTTTACCCTTTTCTTATCTCTTTTCCCACTTCCAGCAGGCAGTTTTCACCATTATCATTCTTTTTATTTATTCATCTCTCTCATAATAATGAAGAGAGAGAGAGAGAGAGAGAGAGAGAGAGAGAGAGAGAGAGAGAGAGAGAGAGAGAGAGAGAGAGAGAGAGAAATTTCCATATAATTCCATTTACAAACGATGATGAGATGAAAACAAACTATACCCACCAAAATTCACGACCGGGCTTTGTTCCCATAAATCATCTTATTTCTTTTCTCTTACAGATCTCCATATATTAGTTAGTGACTCTCAATAAGCTAATATATTTTTTTTTGTGCTTAAGATATATTAACGTCCTTCACTCTGTCGCACCATATTTCTCTGACCATCTGCAATTTCATCAGATATTGATTAAAATTTATAAAGATATTGAGTACCATTGTTAGGATGTGTATATAATTAGTAATACCGGAAATTTTAAAAAACTACTGTTCAAGATGTTAAGATGAGTTTTCCAAGCAATACATTAACAATTTATCGTATGTGAAGAACTTGTCAAAGAATTTAACAAATGTTTAACAATCAAGTTCTTGAGAAAGAAAGAAAAAAAAATACATTTACACATTACAAGTAAGTCTCTCCTTCTTTGTACGTGTTTAAAATCTACCATCTTTATTTATAATAATCTCTCCCGGAATATTAATGCCCTAGATTAAAGAACTTTTGATTGATTGACTTTTTTTCAAATTTAGAGACCGTTATATTATCGTCATTACTCTTTCGGTAGAGGGATCTAAATAACATTTTCAAGCTAATGATCAGAAAAAATCTATTTGATCTCTTCCTGTTATTCTTTCTCTATATGTACTGTTAAATTAAAGCTTTGAATAATTGGAATACGATAATGAAAATATTTATAATCTAAACACAAAAGAAAAATAATCTTCATGATCGGTATGACTAGTGTCTCCTACTAATGGAGAGTAAACGCTAATGTAATGCGAGATAAAAGTCTTTCTTAATGCTTAGGATACATCTGTTTACTACTCTGCTAAAGTCAGTGAAAAAAAGTTCCTTCATCAGGCAAAAATCATTGGATTTTACTTCATTCGATCAAATGGGCCACTGTTGACAACGAGGTTAATAGATCTCATGACTACCAAACTACAGTATCGAGTACCTAAGCCGCGAGCTGAAAATTTGCATTTTTTATTATCAACAATGATTGTGAATTCCTGTAGAAAAGGAGGATAGCTTACAGACACAAGTTCTCTTTACATGCTCCATTTAATCATTCTGAATATGAATGTTTAACTATAAGAAAAACGAGTATGGTTAAAATAACTGTCTTCCTTGGAGAATTTAACTGCTGAACAGTGACAAACCCGACCAGTTTTTTTTTATCAACATATACTGTACACATAATCTATAAAAGGAAAGAATCTCTACATTTTAGTGCATATAACTGAAAACATTCTGGCCCACTACACCTTCTCTGCTTGTACTCTGAGCGTCATTATCAATAAAAAGATATCTCCGTTGTAGACCAAGTAAATAGACTGGTTAGGTTTCTCACAAACCTCAGGCTTCAGTTCATAGGGTAGAGGAATACACAGAAACCTATTTTGTTTTTCTCTTATATTGTGTCTGAGAAGGGGTGCATAAGCCACCCGTTGAGGTACTACCACTTGAGAGTTATGGGGTACTTTGTCTGGCCAAACAGTACTAAATTGGATCATTTTCTCTGGTTACGGTTCATTTTCCTTCTGTCTACACAAACACCGAATAGTCTGGCCTAGTCTTTACATACTCTCCTCTGTCCTCATGCACCATACAACAGTAAGATTACCTATCAATTCTTCCTCACCGAAGAGGTTAACTACTGCAATATAATTGTTCAGTGGCCACTTTCCTCTTGGTAAGGGTAGAAGAGACTCTTTAGTTATGGTAAGCAGTTCCTCTAGGAGGATACTCCAAAATAAAACCACTGATCTTTAGTCATGGGTAGCGTCATAGCCTCTGTATCATGGTCTTCCACTGTCTTGGGTTAGAGTTCTCTTCCTTGAAGGTACACTTGGGCACACTATTCTATCTTTTTCCCCTCCTCTTGTTATGTTAAAGTTTTTTATAGTTTCTATAGCAAGCATTTATTTTTATGTTGTTGCTGTTCTTCAAATATTTTATTTTTCCTTGTTTCTTTTCTTCACTGGGCTATTTTTTTTTCTGCTGGGGTCAATGGGCATATAGCATCCTGCTTTTCCAACTAGTGTTGTAGCTTAGCAAGTAATAATAATAATATTGATAATATAGTAATAGCCATGTGTCTCACTGGTCAACGGTCAAGTTAATTCCCTGAGACTAAGTGCTTAAAAAAAATACACTGTAACAAAAATATACCTAAAAAGCAGTTTCTATAATTTTCCTTAATTTGTTTCACACTTCTTACAACAGAATGTTACCAATTCTAAAGAAATGTACCAGTTTCTGGATAAGATACTGATAGTGCTTCGACTCAGAGGCATAGGTTGGGCTGAAGTCCTTGCTACGCCAAGAGTATCTATCATAAAATAATTTTCATTGTATATATATTTCCAATGTTAAATATCCTATACTTGTTTTATATTTACATCTTTTAAAGTCATATATAATATTGAGAAATGACCATCATATATAGCCATGTGTTGTCGAAATTCCTGACTATGTACAGTGGACTTAGAATGAAAATATCTTTTTTGATGACTGGTTGGTAGTGTGTACTGCTGGGATTGTTTCGAATCAAAAGCATAGGTTTCCGTCCATGCCCAGCCAGAATTATTTATCATAAAGAAAAATTTATTTGATATATATTCCCAAGGTTGAAATTCTATTTGTATATGCACACACACACACACACACACACACACACACACATATATATATATATATATATATATATATATATATATATATATATATATATATATATATATATATATATATATATATTTATATATATATTATTTTTCTGTTATACGTTACGTTGATATCTCATTATAACAGAGAAGAAACATATTTGTCCTTTAATAAATATATCTCTTCATAGAACAATAAAATTGTTTCGGTACTTGCGGAATCAAATAGACACCCAACATACGACCATATGTTTCAGCACTCTGGAAATTTCCATTTGTCACTATTAGGTAGGGCCCAGGAACTCCTGTCTTTGCTGCTACAATTTCAAGGTGCGCCCGACTTTGGAATAAACTTGAGAGTTTAGCCTGAATGGACGAGCGATGATATCCCCGAGGATGCTATATCTCTCGTTGTATGGTTGAAACCGTAATTTTCGTCGAATAGGATGTCCATATGTAATATCAATTATGAAATTCCGTGAAATCCTGCGAACAAACATTCATGCATTTAAAAAGAGTATCAAGAAACTTTCCATTAAAAAGAACCTTAGTGTTTCTAAATCTCAATATATGTTGATTAATTTAGAAATTTTTTATTGCTTACATTAGAACTTCTCAGACCGTAGCCTTTATAAGGAAATATATTGCAATTGATCAAACAATGCATTCATGAAAAAAGAATCTCGTAAGAATTTATTCAAAACCCTTTTGGTCTCAAAGTATTAGATTGAAAATATAAATGCAGTTTTCGTCTTATCCTAAAACTCAACTATATTTACCTAAATTTGTCCGATGAGACTATATATACACACACACACACTTATATATATATATATATATATATATATATATATATATATATATATATATATATATATATATATATATATATATATATATATATATATATATATATATATATATATATATATATATATATATATATATATTTATATATATACATATATATATATATATATATATTCACTGCTAGTTTTCAGTAAAAAAAAGATATCTATGAAATAAGCATTTTGAGATTTTATACATTACATTATTATATTTGGAAATAAATATGAATGTTCTTTTTAATTCGATTATCATCATATATAAATAAGAATCCTTTGTGTATACTGTATAACAGCTATTAAAGTTAAAAATCTATATTGCATTGTAAAATGAGCTTCGGACTTGTTTACTGATGATCCTCAAATCAAACTACCTCACAGGAATGAATTAAACCAGAAGACCAAGACTTATTTTGAAATATTTTGAATCGTGCATCAATTCTAAAACTTGCTACGAGCCAATCGTAATAACTACTGGAGTCCACTACATCCCCACGTCCCCAATCATATCACTTCACCACAATTTAGGCCTGGAAACGCTGGGTAGAAAAATAGGAGCAATGGTAGTAATATATCATATCAAACTCAAATTGATACGCAAAATGATGGCTGAATCCCACGAGAAGTCGTTTAGAAGGATGTGAATAATCAAATTTCTCCACATTAGGTATATGATTTCTATTTATAGATTTTGAGATACGTGTGATGCATGACCAGATTTTTATAGCCCTAAAACTTTTCTTGAATTTATATGATTTTTGTTATACAAT
>NC_090732.1:33188292-33195792 GCF_036898095.1 Palaemon carinicauda | reverse complement strand
TGTAACGGAACTTAACTACACCATTCTGTCTAGCTCAAGAATGAAATGAGCGCAACTATGTATCTCCATCATTCACCAAAGTTTCACTCGGTGTCACATTTCCTTGCAACTTTGTTACATCAATGTACCATCTGTCGCCTTTTTCTCTATTTGTGAATTGCTCCATTCGATATGGGTTTTCATCCTTGTCATTATATTCATATTTTTTTGCCTTTATATGCCTGTGGTGTTACTTGACATCGATTGATTATAGTAGACTACTTTCTCTTCCTTTTCTGTCTTGCTTTCAAGTATTTTCCTCTTTGGTTTAGTTTATACTGGAGATTACATCAGATTTATTTCTTTTGAATTTACTCAAGGCTCTTTAAAATCTTCTTTCTTTCCCAATGTGGTGGAATCTACAGTTTGTGACCCACTCTTGTTTGTGTTAGATAAGAAGTATCAATTTTATTCTTCAATGTTCCTTCCCATTTTAGCTCTGTTGGACGCTTTTTTTTTCTCTACATCACACGATAATAAGAATTGTACTGTACTTCACATGGAAGCATATTAATGTAGGTATTTGGTTTTTATAGGATGGAACAGGTCGAAAGTACTTTCAGTACAAGTACAGTGAATGTATAGGGTGCTTTATAGGGCGAAATTTCAACTTTGGTTTGATCTCTTGGAACATATAAGCGACGTGGGGTGATATATTAATTTATATAAGTTCAACTTTTTTAGATATGTTTGTTCCACCATTTCCTTATTTTCAAGTACATTTAATGCTATCTTTTAACCATTCATAGTACCATTTATGAACTGCTGCTTTCCAATCTGTCACATGTTTTCATAGAAGATGCCCATCTTGCCCTTTAATGTAGTGAAGGCTGTACAGTACTATATACTCTATATTCCATCATTTGTAGCTTTCCTCTTATAGATTTAGTTTTTATGCTATTGGTTATGTACAAAATGGAGGATATCACAATATTTTTGCAACATATTTCTCTTGCATTTTCCCTTAATTACAATTTCTTCCTGCAAATGCCTTAGTTATGTATGCTAGTCTGCCCCCCCCCCCCCTCCCATCAATTTATGTAGGTGATGTTCGAATATGTTGTTCTTGCCATAACTTTATTCTGTAAATGCATAAATAAGGTTTACTAGTCTGTTTTTTTCCGATCATTTTTTGGAGATAGAGTTCGATTATGTGGTTCTTACCATAACTTTATTCTGTAAATGCACAAGTTAGGAAAGCTAATCTGTTTTTCTGAATTTTTTTGGAGCACTGTTCGAATGTTATTCTTGCTATATAGATGTATATCTATATCATTTATTTTCTCCACTACTTTGATTTTCTCTATGTGACTTTGGTAAGCAGCTCCTCCAGGGGAAGGACACTCCAAAATAAAACCATTGTTCTCTAGTCTTGGGTAGTGCCATAGCCTCTGTACCATGGTCTTCCGTTGTCTTGGGTTAGAGTTATCTTGCTTGAGGGTACAATCGGGCACACTATTCTATCTAATTTCTCTTCCTCTTATTTTGTTAAAGTATTTATAGTTTATATAGGAAATATTTATTTTAATGTTATCGTCCTTGAAATATTTTATTTCACCTTGTATCCTTTCCTCACTGGGCCATATTCCCTGTTGGGACCCCTGGGCTTATAGCATCCTGCTTTCCCAACTAGGGTTGTAGCTTAGCAATTAATAATAATAATCATAATCATAATCATAATCATAATCATAATCTTAATAAAAGTGAGTGGTTAAAATGACATTTCTGCCGGAAGAATATGCTAAATCTTATTAAGTATCTGGAATGTAACACAACAGTACATGAAGTGGATATTGCATTTTTTCAGGTTAACGAGTGGAGCAATCAATGACTGTGAAAAAGTAAATTTTTTTTTCTGATGTGGGTAGAGGGTTTACCACATCAACTGCAAGGTGGGCAAAGTGACACTAAGATTGATGAAAGGTGCCCACATTTTAATACGGGTGTCGATACACTTTTGAAGTTTCACATGGAGCAGAGGCACAAAACCAATACTTGGCTTTCTTAATAGTACTATGCAACATAAACTTTGACTTCAGTAGCTGTGAAGTAGATCAGTGCCAGTAGTTCACAGTGGAAAATAGGGTAGCTGGATTCTGTCTTGGAAATTTTTCTACCGAAGAAGACCAATGGGCGTTGCAATCTGTTAACCATGGTTGATTACTTTCCCAATAGGGATGTCACTGGCACCAATGAAGAGTAGGAGGGGTGCAGTTGGCATGGGAAAGCTGAGAGCAGTAATAGTTTAAGGGATTTCTTTGCATTTAAGAAGACTGTCTACCACCTTAAGTTTTCATGTTTACCTTTGAGGGAGTTGTACAGGGGGATAGTACGGCGGTGATGGCCAGCAAGAACCAATGATGATAGTTCACCATGCCCAAGAACTTCTGCAATCCTTTGACAATCAAGAGCGTGGTGTACGTCTGCACTGCCCATACTCTCTTAGGTAGAGAGTGGATACCTTCAGGAGTGATGTGGTGCACCAAGAAAGACATTTCATTGTCACTAAAGGAGTATTTGTTGTACGTGACTAAAAGGTTGTTTCACGGTATGTAGCGAAGAACATTGTGTAAGGTATACAAGTGGTCTTTGTAGGAAGAGAATAATAGTATGTAATTCATATACCATTCACAGAAGAGAAGGGCCCTCTAAGATGTTATTCATGGGTTGCTGAAATTCAGTGTCTGCCCTTGAATTACGAATGCCAAAGCAGGATTAATCAAAAGTACATGTGCCAAAGCAGGTAATTGTGATTACAGTCTTTGACATATCCTTTTGGTTCACGGACACCTAATAATACCTCTACAGAAGGTCAAGGGAGTAAACCATTTATCACTGTGAAGGTAGGTGTTGATGTCGGTGATATTAGGGAGGAGTATTAAGTTAGTTCCCGCTGCATATTAAGATGCCTGCAATTACCATACGGGTGTGGGGATCCATCCTTTTCCAGGACGATATGTAGGGGCTTGAGGAATTTGGAAAAAGATCTATTTCTTACATTTCCATGAATATGCGTTTAACAGCTGTCAATGGTCTGCTAAGAAACCTCCTAATCTTGAAACACCAGAGACCCTATCTTCCTCACATGGTGATAAATACCGTTCTTGTTGGGAATTGTTGGTGCCTGGCATAATTCTGGATATAAGATATTAGGATATAAAGTGAGGAGGTAGGTGTAGGGATCTGTGAGTGAGCTGATGTGGAGACAGAGGTCGGAAGAAGCAGGTGATAAAGGTGTAAACGTTGATGTGCACCGTCAATTAGGATGTAGAAATAGGCGAGAAAACTTAAACCAATGAGAATCAGTATAACATTGGCGATGAAGAAATTTCACTGGTACCTTCACCCCCAAATGACATTGTCGATGTCTCTTAACAATGAGTAGGCATATCAGATCCGTTAACACCTCGAGGCTTATATCAGCAGACTTACTAACGTCACCATTCGTTTAAGAGTAAATGCGGCAGTAGGGATCGACATGCCCCGGTATTTAACAGGATGTTCACATCAATTCCTGAATCATTTCACAAAGAAGGTATTAGTAAATGGAAAAGCCATCGATTATGTTTTTATCTTTAACATTAGTTCAAAAAATTTCTTTGCAGCAGCCCAGAATCTGGAGTGGAATTAGCAAAACAGAGGGCGAGGGATGTTATGCCTTAGCTGTTGAGGGTGCGAGTTTGTGCTGGCATAGATTGAAGTCATCAACTCCCTCATGGGTAGGTGTTGTTATTGGAAAAGGTGGCTCACCGAGTTTTGGGTAGGTGATGTACCCAGAGCCTCAAAGTAGAGTTACTTGGCGAAGAGAACTGTCTACAGAAAAGCATTGGTGAGTAATGAAGACCATATCTCTGAGGCTAAGCTACACCTTTCGATCCACCAACGATTGTTAAGAGAGCTTAAATATCTGGGCTACACATGGGATCGCAAGAGGAACTATTTTGCTTCGCTGTTTAAGCGGGTAACGCCCTTGGTGCATTGGAATCAGGCAAACGCATCTCTAATGGTGAAGGGTGGAATTTTACCGGGGCTTCTGAGGGAGCATGGAGATAGGAATCAGTGGACCTCTTCGGAGGATATAGCAGACAAAGCGGTGAGTTGGTGAGCTGGGAGATGGTGGGCAAAAAGTTACTTCATGTTCACAAATGAGGTGAGCCATGAATATATATGAATAACACAAGAGCTGCTAGACAAATGGTTTATTTAACGAGAAACACGGGCATTTATGCGAACAGTGATGGCAATAGAGACACTATTAGCTTATGTACATTCAGCAGCTTTTGTTGTGTAGATTGAGAGCTGCTTGCAGCGTAAAGTTAGGTACAGTGAGGCAGGTATGTAGGGATTACTTTCCCATAAAAAATTAACAATAAAACATTGGTAATAAAATAAAATCAAACTTCGCATGTGTTATATTCAACAGTTTTCGTTGTTTATGTTGCCTGGGGTTCGACAGACATTACTATCTGTGCTGTGTAGAAGAGAGAGAGAGAGAGAGAGAGAGAGAGAGAGAGAGAGAGAGAGAGAGAGAGAGAGAGAGAGAGCATTCATTTTTCTTTTGTATATGCGTTGCTTCTTGCACATGCATCACACTATTCATAAGGAGGTTTTAAATAATAATTACATTCATACCATTTGTGATAATGATAATGATGAAATATCAGTTGTACTGTAAATGTACCTTCAAATATATGATTGTGAAGATAATCCTTCACTATTGATATGATCAAAGATATTTCATATTCTCATTGGTTTTTATCATTCTTCCTATTGTTGAACGATTGACAATATATATCTATATACTACCCACCACCTGGAAGATGTCTCTTTTCTATTAGGAAAAGGATTAGGTTGTCAGGCTTATGTTTATGGTTTCTTTCTAGAACCGAGAAAGAGATGTGCCACCTCGACGAACATGACCTGCCTTTTCTCTTCCTGGAGAAGAATATATCTTAAAATGTAAATTCCTTCCTTGGTACGTGATATCTTCCACCGGGGTCTTGCAGACTATTTTCTTATCTGCATAATACCACCAATGGTGGTTATCGTTGTTACAATTTCGATTATAATAGATAATAACCAAATGAAAATACAAGCTATAATGAATAACAATACTAAATAAACCCACCCAATAATAATATTAATAATAATGAAAATAACTATAAGCACCACCATCATCATCATCATAATCATCTTCATTATTATCATCATATCCTCCCACGCTTATTGACGCCAAGGGCATCGGTTAGATTTCGCCAGTCGTCTCTGTCTTGAGCTTTTAAATCAATACTTCTCCATGCATCATTTCCTACTTCACGCTTCAAAGCCGTCAGCCATGTAGGTGTGGGTCTCCCAACTCTTCTAGTCCCTTGTGGAACCCAGATGAAAGTTTGGTGAACTAATCTCTATTGGGAGTGCGAAGAGCAGGCCCAATCCATCTCTATCCACCCCTCACCATGATGTCATCCACTTATAGCACTCGAGTAATATCTCTTATAGTTTAATTTCTAGTCCCTTCCTGCTATTTTACTCCCAATGGTCATCTGAAGGCTTTGTTCCCAAATCTACAAAATCTGTTTAATATTGTTTCATTATCATACCGCGACTCATGTCTATTACTGTAACCCCGATCTCACTTAACTGATATATAGTCTGATTTTTCTATGTAATTTTAGTCCATTTTGTTTCTAAATTTTTCTTAACCTAGTCATTGTCTGATTTACTTTTTTTTCAGTGTTTCATTAAACAATAATAATTATTATATTATTATTATTATTATTATTATTATTATTATTATTATTATTATTATTATTATTATTATTATTATTATTATTATTATTATTATTATTATCTTTCAGCACCATTGTTGCTGAAGCAAAAATACTACAAGCCCCAATGGAAAGGTTAAGAATGAAATATTTAGAAAATGTCAATTTGTTATATTTTGTTGCAGACTTTATACTAAACAGCATGCACAATGAGCTAATTGAGCAGAACTGTCAAGGAATAATGTCCAGTTCATGGATAAGTTATTGACTACACTGCAACTTTATGCAGAACAAGTTAAGATGGAGCATAATGTTTTAGAGAATAACATACATTTAATTTGCATCATTTATAACGATTTCGGTAGGAAGTTTAGAGAGAATATGAAAATGGATTGTGAGAAGAGACTACAAGAAACAAATATTATGGTGACATACTGACCATTATCCTTCGTCTTTTTTTTTTTTCTCAGTCAAATAATTATAGAAAGTTTCATGATAATAGTTATGTTTCAAAAGAGGCGCTAATACACGAAGGCTTGCCTTCATTTTCTTTGCTTTTTTGTTTATTTTGTTGAAGAATGTGTATAAATTTATTTCATAGTTCTGATATGTTCCATATAAATACCTGGTTATGATGATACATATGGGTATTCAGAAACATAATCTCATTCTGAATATTTATAGAATCTACTAACAACAAAAACCTCATTAAAACGTAAAACATTTTGTTTTAATTAATGCATCTTGATCACAGAAATGATATTCTTTCAAACTTATCTAAAATATTGCAGCTATCTATCAATTTTCGTATTCATTCGTTTTGGAGGAGTGACAGTTTACAGATAAAAAATGTGATGAATGGGTGATCTTACGCGCTGATAACTCTCATTATTTCAAATTCGAGTTTGCATTAATAAATCTCATTCAACTTGGTGATTCCAACATCATCATCTCTCTCTCTCTCTCTCTCTCTCTCTCTCTCTCTCTCTCTCTCTCTCTCTCTCTCTCTCTCTCTCTCTCTCTCTCTCTCTCTCTCTCAAGATATTCTAAACATTCCCTAAAACCAATGAGATTCTGTCTTGTCATCACTGAACTTCAGAAACATATCACACTTTATAGATAACACCGTTTTGTTAACTTTATATGTGCTTGTTCGCACTCATAAAAGTCTAAGAAAATAAAACAAGCAGTATTACGTTTTATTTTTCTCCGGAGAACATGGCCTTAATTATCTCATGCTTGTTAGAAACTTTACGTCTCTTGGTGCTTGTTTCTTTTCGTTGAAGGAAAACGAAAAATAATGATGCAATCAAAAATACTTTACGTCAACGGAACTTTCATGGATAATTTGTTTGGCACTTTGCACAAAACAGCAGAAACACTTGCTTTAAATCTTAGTATTATTTCTGTTGTGGATCTAATGTCCTCTTTTGAAAGGATACATAAAATAGACCACTTCATATATTCGTCAAGGTAAGAGAGCTCATATTTTACACAATCTCATATTTTCTTTTTATCTGTGCACATAATACATAAATATATCCCGGTTAATTTTCATGCTATTTGTGGACCATTGATAGGCATATTATTGTTTTTAGATCTGTCCTGACAATTAAGTAAAAACAATGTATATAATAGTGGTAAATTTTATCGGGGTGATCTTGTTGTTCACATATTACGTATTAAAATCCTT
>NC_090732.1:33175792-33183292 GCF_036898095.1 Palaemon carinicauda | reverse complement strand
TCTTCATAGATGGAATTATATTTGCTTCGCTTTGAGGATTTAGAGAGTGAGGAAAGTGTCACTCGCGACTGCTTTTCTTCTTGACGTTTGCACATACACGTTTGCTGGCAAGCATGTAAGTCACGTGTGACTCGTCTTTGCTTTTTGTATCCCCTCTCGAGCAAGGAGCACATGTAGAAGTGGGCCTTACCTAGGACTCCAGCTCTGTAGGATTTGCATCCGTTGTACCTTGCCATACCTCGCCATAATCAAGGATCTTTGTGCTGCATTGCACGTAGGGGGTTGAATAGCCCGTGAGGAGCCAAGTAGAGAGCCATCCCATAGGTAAGAGATTTTCCCCTTTTACGTGCAACGTCGACTATATTCGTTTGCAAGAATTACTTTCATTGGAGAGGGACCTCACACTCGTAGACATCTTAAGTTGATTGTGGCTGACCTACTGCGCTTTTATACTTGCTCAGAGACGAGTTGTGTTGGTCTCTGCCGTTATAGGCAAGGCGTAAGGTTTAATATGTATATATTTAAATATATATGTATATATATATATATATATATATATATATATATATATATATATATATATATATATATATATATATATATATATATATATATAGATGTATCTTCTCGTGACTCTCTTTCAGGGGAAATTTTGCTAATTTTGTATATGCCTTGCGTGTATTAATTATTTAGTTAGGTAGGTGGGATTAAGGCCTATTCAAGTTAATTATCCCATTCATGTTTATGATTGTTTCTTGTTAGACTTAAGGTATAGTCTTTGGTGCCCGCTCTAGTTCAGCACATAATCTTGATGTTTAGTGTTATAAGTTTTTGCATTCATTATATATGCTTAGTTCTTAAGTTTTTGGTATTTATTTTTTCATGGAATAAAGTTTGTTCCAGTATGATTAAGTATTTCCTTTTACATTTTCATGTATGTTCATTTAAGTCTTTGAGATGACTTGGTACAAAGTTATTTTAGTTTTAAGGTCTTAGTCTTAAGATATTAATTTATTGTTATTAAACTTTGTTAATTTTCTTGGTGTTTGACTGTTGCCTCCCCATTCTCTTTACTTGCATATTTACCGCCAACTAACTCATTTAATATCCAACAAAGAATCTGAGTCACGGCCTACCCATATCGGGAAGTGACATTGTGGTGACCGTGACAGGATAGTTTGCGGGTGTATACAGAGATTGTGGTGGTGGAGCATCACTGAGGCTTTCGGTCATTGTTTGATATAAGTGTGTTTTTGTAAATTAGTTGTTGTCACAATGGAGGGTGTTGTTTTTGACCCAAGTGCCCTTTTAGGGTCCGTAGATTGTGCCCAGTATGTCCATGTACTGAATAAGAATTATTTGATGCAATGTGCTCGGTGTTTAGGTCTAACTTTTAGGGCCTCAGCTACTCGTGCTCAGATACTGGAATTGGTAGTGTCCAAGTTGCCCTTACCTGCCAGTGATGAGGAAGGGGTAACTTCCGATGGCTAGTCTGACTCAGTGTCTGGTGGGGTGTCCGAGGAGGGGAGAGAGGAGGATGTAAGTGTTAATCCTGGTTTATCTTTGTTCGAGGATCTGTCCCCGGTGAATCTCCTTTATGAGGGTCCAGCTAATTTTCCCTCAAACCCCAATACCTCAACTAATCATTTTATTTCAGGAGGTAGGCAAGTAAACACCATTGATCCTACTCCTTTTAACCAAAGTCCAGGAAGAGAGGAGTATCAGTTAATTTGTAAGCAGATAGAGCTTCTGAAACTTGAGCACGAGGAGAGTGAAAGGGTCAGGAAACACGAGCTTGAGATTATTAGGTTGAAATGTGAGTTGGCTAGGTGCCAAGCAGGGTCTCATCAAGTTAGTTCTCCTAATGTGTTGAGCCAGGACAAATTTTCGAGGAGAGTAACGTTCCCGAATTCTTTAAGGCCTTTGAAATGATTGCAACTCGTCTGGTTTGGCCTCGAGAATTCTGGACAGTTCTCATCCAGTGCAGACTGGTAGGGAAAGCCTTAAGAGTATATAATGCTTTAGAGGAAGGCATTGCCTGGGACTATAATAAGGTAAAGTCTCTGGTACTTAAGGCGTATGATTTGGTACCTAAGTCTTATCGGTTGAAGTTCAGGACGGTAAATAAGCCCCCTTCCATGACCTTCTTGGAATATGCTCGTCTCAAGGAGGAACAATTTGACGACTGGGTGAAAAGTCGTCAGGTTGGAACTTTTTCTTCCCTGAGAGAGCTCATGTGTCTTGAGGAATTCAAGAAGGTTTTTGGAGGGGAGCTGAAATTACACCTAGAGGATGTGAAGGCTGTTAATCTTGCCACTGCGGCCCAAATCGCAGATGACTTTGTTCTAACCCATAAGACTGGGTCAAGTAGTTATACTATTACTAATTCATCCTCTCCTCATTTCAGGCCTCCTAAAGTAACCAGCCTGGGTAGAATTTGGTCTAAGAATAATAACCAGGCTAATGAGACGTTTTGTCAAATCTTTTCTTCTCCCCTAATAAGCAGGTAACTCCTGGAAAAACAGGCCCTTTTCGCGGGAACTGTTTCTGGTGTTAGAAGCCGGGACATCACTAGGCTGAATCTTTTGCCCGGAGGAATTACCAAAGCCAGAACCCCACCAATCTTGCAAGTTGGTCTCCTGTATTAGCGGTAGCTAGAGTAGATGACGTGGGGTCTTATACTAACCAGGAGAACATCAATAATCCCTTCGATCACGGCATATCTTCCCCAGTAGATAAAATTAAACCTTCTTTGTGACCCTTTAATAAATATGTACACGAGGGTAAGCTGGAGACGTCCTCTGGTTCATTAGATCTTAAGTTTCTAAGGGATACCAGGTCAGCTAGTTCCTTAATATTAGCTAGGTCATTAATGAACATGTGGTCTCTTTCAGGTGAATATGTAGTTCCGGGTGGATTCCCAGACACTTTAGCATTGGCGCCTTTAATTCAGGTAGAGGTGTCTTTCCCTGAATATAGTGGCCGCATTGAGCTGGCTGTGTCAGACAGTTTGCCAGTCCCAGGGATCGACGGCATTTTGGGAAATGATGTGGGAACAGAAAACTCAAGGACATGAGGTGTTTCCCATTGTTGATCTAGACTCGGATATTAATTGTAGTTGTTTAGAATTAGACATAGACAGGCCCGGGTCAGTAGCATGTAGAAATAGTTTAGAGTTTTTTAAGATGTTGAAACCCGATTGTGACCGAAAATCCTTTATTCAAGCTCAGAAGGATGAATTTGATTTTGAGCTTGGAGAAACGGAGGACTTATCCAAACCTAGGTTCGTGGTGTACGAGGTGCTGTTGTATCGTCTGGGCCGTCCGTAGACTAGGCCGGCGCTCTCTGACTCTGGTAACGAACAGATGGTTGTTCCCACCAAGTATCGGGAGGCTGTTTTGAGTTTGGCTCACGAAGATCCTTTTGCTGGCCACATTGGCATAGGTAAGACTTCTTAGAAGTTGGCCAAGAGATTTTGGTGGTCGGGGATGAAGTCTTCGGTAAAGAAATATGTTGCCATTTGTGAAACCTGTCAGGTGATGGGGAACCCTAATTAAGGGATTCCTAGGGCTCCCTTACATCCAATACCTTCGTTAGGTGAACCATTTTCCGAATTAATAGTTGATGTAGTTGGTCCATTGCCCCGTACTAAAACAGGTTTTGTGTATGTGTTGACAATTATGGATAGGGCTTCCAGATGCCCGGAAGCAATCCCTATGAGGAAGAAAACATCTAGAGCAAAATTTGACAAGTTAATAGATTTTTTTTCCAGGTTTGGTCTTCCTTGTAAGATTCAGTCTGACTGTGGCTCGAATTTCACAAGTAAGATCTTTAGGAGTAAGTGTGCTGAATTGACCATTCAGCACCTTACCAGCGTACCATATCACCCGGAAAGTCAGGGGGTGGTAGAAAGATTTCACCAGACCCTTAAGTCAATGTCCAAAAAATATTGTTTTGAGCAAGGAGAGGAGTGGGATAAGGGGCTTCCCTATGCTCTCTTTGCTATATGTAATCTTCCCAATTCCTCCACAGGTGTCACTCCGTTTGATTTGGTCTTTGGACACAAGATTCATGGTCCATTAGAGATTTTTCATGAGTTCTTGGAGTCCAGGGAAGTGATTGATCAGAGCGTAAATGAAGTATTAGATAACCTAAGAAGTAAGTTATCTGTTGCTTGGCAATTTACCAAGGAGAATTTAGCCTCTGCCCATGGTAAAATGAAGGCTAAGTATGATAAGAAATGTAAGGTACGTTGTTTCGAACCAGGTGATTTAGTCTGGGTTTTAGGTACATATCTCGGTGACTTTCTTGAGCTCAAATTTGAGGTGGCTTGGAGGGTATTGAGGAAGTTATCCGAGGTCAACTATGAAATTGAAGCACCTGGTACTCGGAGGAAATGCCGTGTATTTCATATTAATCGTCTAAAATCTTATTCCTGTGGTAGTGTAGAACCCAAGAGGGTACCTTTGGAGTCGGTAGCTACTATTTTGGACTCTCTTGATTATTTTGAAGAGAATGCATTGTATCAGGTCTCTGCAGATGCTCTTAATACTAACTTTCAAAGTTTAGAGTTATTAGAATCAGGGTTGAAGCATCTGGAGGCACCTCAAAGAGAAAATATACTAAATTTAATAATGTCTTTCCCTAATTTATGGCAAGATTCTCCGGGGTGGACTGGTCTTTTCCAACATGATGTAGATATTGGCAATGCTTTGCCAGTAAAGCAGAGTCCGTATTGACTGAACCCAGAGAAACAAGCCTTCGTCGAGAAGGAAATATAATACATGTTGGAGCATGACCTCATCTAGCCCTCCATTAGTCCTTGGATTTCTCCTGTGGTGTTAGTAAAGAAACCCGATGGAGAGTTTAGAATGTGCGTTGACTATAGAAAGGTCAATGTACATACTAAAAGTGATTCTTTATCTCTTCCTAGAATTTACGACTGTCTCGATCAGATAGGACCCTCCAAGTTCATTACTAAATTAGATTTGTTGAAGGGGTATTGGCAGGTTTCTTTATCTGATCGAGCCAGAGAAATTTCAGCTTTTGCCACTCCATTTGGGTTGTATGAGTGTAAAATTATGCCTTTTGGATTGAAGAACGCCGTTTATACCTTCCAAAAGCTGATGCATAGAATTATTTGTGGTTTAGATGGTGTTTAAATTTATATTGATGACTTGGTGGTCCACAGCGATGATTGGGAGACCCATGTGCGTCGTTTGAAGCGGGTATTTGAGGTCTTACTTAAGGCTGGTTTAGTAGTAAATTTGAAGAAATGTGAGTTTGGGAAGGCCAAGGTTAGATATTTAGGACATGAGGTAGGTCTTGGGCAGGTCACTCCTAAACGAGATAACCTGGATGCCATAGTAGGATTGAAGAGACTGTGTAACGTCAGAGAAGTGCATCGAATTTTAGGAATGCTGGGGTAATATAGGCGGTTTGTGCGGAACTTCTCTGACCTTGCTCAGCCTCTGACGGACTTGTTAAAAAAGGGTCAAAAATTTATGTGGTCAGCGGATTGTATGGAGGCTTTTCATAAAATAAAAACTTTGTTGGTTTCCAATCCTATATTAACCTCCCTTAATTCTCAGGAGCCATTTATAATAGCTGTGGATGCTAGTGACGTGGGGATAGGCGGAGTTCTCTTCCAATGAGGTAAAGATGTTATAGTATGCCCAGTTTCTTACTACAGTCGTAAGCTGCTGGTGGCGGAAAAAAGTACTCTACCATCGAGAAAGAAGCTCTTAGTCTTAAGGTTTTAATTTATTGTTGATAAACTTTGTTCATTTTCTTGGCGTTTGACTGTTGCCTCCCCATTGTCTGTACCTACATATTTACCGCAAACTATCTTATTTAATATCCAACAAAGAATCTGAGTCACGGCCTACCAATATATATATATATATATATATATATATATATATATATATATATATATATATATATATATATATATATATATATATATATATATCTATATATATATATATATATATATATATATATATATATATATATATATATATATATATATATGTATATATATGTATATATAAATATATATATGTATATACATATATATATATATATATATATATATATATATATATATATATATATATATATATATATATATATATACAGTATTATATGCAGTATATATATATATATATATATATATATATATATATATATATATATATATATATATATATATATATATAAATATATATATATACAGTATTATATGCAGTATATATATATATATATATATATATATATATATATATATATATATATATATATATATATATATATATATTATATATATATTATATATATATATATATATATATATATATATATATATATATATATATATATATATATATATATATATATATATAGGCAGACACACGCACACACCAACACACACACACACACACACACACACACACACACACACACACACACACACACATATATATATATATATATATATATATATATATATATATATATATATATATATATATATATATATATATATATACATATATATATATATATATATATATATATATATATATATATATATATATATATATATATATATATATATATATATATATATACTATCCCATTCATAACACCTTTCTTCTCCTTCAATCACCGCTGTCATGGAAATCAGCCGTCTCATCATCAAGTTAGCATTTAGTTACTGGACAAACAAGATCCAAAGGACTATAATGAGATGTGATTTGACTCAATATTATTCTAGATGGACATATTAACTATGAAATAATTTGGTGCTAGAATAGTTTCAGTATGTTCTTTTATGTTTGGCGAGAAATTAGTTTTAGCTTCATATACCAATCAGTTCCTATCAGGATCCTACACGATTTCTAGACAGATGGATTATATTTCTTTATTTTAAATGCTCCATGACCTATTTATCTATGCTATCCCACCTCCCTAATATGTCATCAATGTAGCTAATATTACCTCCGCGAAGGAGGTTTTGTTTCCGAATCGGTTTATTTATTTATTTGTCTCTGTGACAGTGGACAGGATTAGGTCAAAACTATTCAACGGTTTTTGGCGAATTTTTTACCGCTGATATATCTTAGATCTTGAGTAGGGAAACATATCCTGATTGTTCAATCTCTTAAGGGTATAGTATTTATAAATAAAATTACCCTCTACCTGTACACCATGATGCCAAGACAATTTAGGGAGACACTGATCATCAAATTTATTTGAATTATATTCTGCTAACCTTCGCTCTACTTAGACGCTCCTAAATTAATTTTAACTTAATTTCATTCAGGGCATTTTTCCCATTTTCACATGTATTGTCATATATATCACTATTTCTCACTACTTTGGACGAAACTACACCTCAAATCACTTTCAAGATATTCTTACACGGTTATATGTGTTTGCAATAATTGGAGTAATTTTTCAAAACATCTTCAGAGATCTCTACCTCTAGTGTGT
>NC_090732.1:33153741-33170292 GCF_036898095.1 Palaemon carinicauda | reverse complement strand
TATTTACTTATTATGTAGACATGAATACAATTTGAAACAGAAAAATCGCTGAAATAAGACACAAAGCAGAAAACTGAAAGATAGCAAGGATTAAATAGATTTTAGCAAGAAAGGAGAAAGATAAAAAGAATAGGAGAATATGAAAAGAAGATAATCTTTCATTTCTATTACAAGGGGAAGGCAATCATGTTTCATAGTTTCTATATCATAAAGGTTACATAAAATGAATTCAAAATATAATTAAGCTTACATTAGTATTTCCACCCTAAAAAGTCTCCAACTAACAAGAAAATATATCAGTATGAAATAAAGAGAATTGCTATTTTCAAAAAGTTTTAGTCTGGATATTCATAATAATATCAAGAAAACAAAATGGTTTTAAAAGAGGTTCAGTTTTAACTATCAAGAATATTTCCAAAATTTAAAAATACTGTATTATATGAAATTATTAATGTGGTCACTTGAATTGTTCAGCTATATCTAAGTTGATGAAACATGCGGCAACAGAATATAGAAATAGATATGCATGGAAAAATAAAGTAGATATTCGGTAAGCATAAATTTCAGTAAAATTCTTTATTTTTTTCATTTATCATAGGCCTACCATCTGGATAATAGCATCACAGTTTTTTAATATGTATATAAACATACATATATATATATATATATATATATATATATATATATATATATATATATATATATATATATATATATATATATATGTATACATATATATATATATATATATATATATATATATATATATATATATATATATATATATATATATATATATATATATATATATATATATATATATATATATATATATATATCATTTCCCAAAACGTACAACGTCAAAGATCCATCACTTGTGTTATGTTGTTTTTTTCACTAAGGTACAGAACACTTTTCTTCTCTCAGTTGTTTTCCACTTAAACTTTATGGTAAACACGTTATAGACCTTAATTTTTTAAAGCATTGTTAGCAACGTCATTTTGTTTTTGAATGAGTATTTTGGCCTTAATACTTTCTTATATTCGCTTTGTTTAAAATAACTGATGAGTAAACGATGTTTCGTTGATACCTAGGGAAAGTGCCTCTTCTTTTCTCAAGGATCATTCTTTTTTACATTACGACTTATATGCGATAAAACTATTATATCATTCTTCACTTAATACGAATTGGAATCTAAATAAAGTACATTTACACTACACCTTCATCTCGTCAACTTGCATTATTCATTTACTTTCCTAAACTTGTTTTTTTTTTTCTATTTCTTCCTATAATAGTTTTCATTAGCAATATATTTATTTTAGACAAATAAATGTCAGTTCCCAGGTCAGCTGCTAATTTTTTGTTAAATATCTTTTTTTTGACAATGTACATCCCCAATGGTCCACGCTTCTTTGTCAACCACCGCTTGAGAAGTATCATCAATCTGTAAAGATACTAAAATTTCAATGTTGAAGACTCTCCAGGGTCCAGCCGCTCTTGAGTGAAATGTTTTCTGAGAGGGGCTGCACTGGAAATGGCATGATACATGGAAAGGTCCTATGCAGCTGTTTACCACTGAAAGGTGACCATGTTCTGTTATTGGTGTCGTAGAAGGGATAATCCTCCGGTCAAAGCATATTTAGGGCACCTCATATCATATTGAAATAAAACTGCAAAGCTCTACCTCATTTGAGTTACCTCGAGTACACAATTGAAATATTCAACATCCGTAAGTTTAAGGTGTTACCACGTGACGCTGTACGTAGGCATTTAATTCTATTTGTAGTCAATGTTAATAATGATTATTCTTGTAAGTTGGAATACGAAACAGTTCAGTTAATGGTAACCTGAATTATTTGGCCTTGGCAATACGTCAATTGATTATTTGTAACTGTGGAACTTGATCACTTTCCAGATGTGTTTTCTTGTTTTCAGAAAGATTAACTTCCTTAGAGAAAATGCCTTTTATCATAACTAAGCTTAATTTGTTTTTTTTGGGAACATGGTCTATTGAGAGTAAAAAGTAAGTTTAAAAATTGGAATTATACTATACATGAAAAATTACTTTTACATCTTCTTGAAAATAGACGTTTAACCAAACTATTATTTTGCGATGATCCTATAAAATTGTTACATTCAAAATAGTATTCAATTTTTACTGAATTGAAAAGAAATGATTATATACGCAAACATTTTTCAGCTGTCAAGAAAGTTCTTAAACAGTGTGTTGATTCTGATAGATTCAGATGCAGAGACAGTAAGAGAGACAGCCAGAGATGTTAACCAGACTTTCCTAGAATCTAAATTCTAGAATCCCTTGCCAGAACATCTTGAGATCCCAGGCATCCCTACCATGATAGGATTTCTGTCTTGCCACCATTGCCAACTCTTTTTGCCAGGACTGATACGGTGAGTACCACGTATATTTAGTTATATTATGGTAGTTGTGTTGCTATTTTAAAGCCTTCATGTCACCTCATTTAATCCTTCCTCCCTGCCACAATTTAATATCATTAATTATTCTTTTATTTTATAATGTTAGCTGATAGCAATTTTCTTGTCTTATTTCACTGATTTGCCGAATGCACTCTTCTTGGGGTTAATTTCTTTTCATTTATTGATATTTACAGATTATTAAAACTATATTTAAAGTACTTTTAAGGTTATAAAAATAAAGTTTTCTATAGAATTTATCAACAGTTGTAAATTAATGCTAAATGACTTCATTGAGAAATAGGCTTTCATTGGTTTTCTGGCGGGTTTTTCCTTTCATGAGTTGTTTAACGCTGAACAGAAAGTTGATCAATAAGGCAATTTATTGGATGAAATATTCCCAAGATTCTTAATTACCGTCTTGTCAATTCCCGTAAAAATCTAAAGAAAAGTTTGATTAAGACAGGAAAATACGTGATAAGATGAAAAACAAAGAAAAAAAAACGATAAATTCCACTATACATACAATGATGTTTTATCATTATGCATCTGAAAAAGAACAGGATACCTCTTATTTCCCATTCTTAAGAAATATTGTTTACAAATGTAACAAAAATAAACAAGAATCTAACAAAAACAGAAATATAAAAGAGGGATCTTACACCTTTCACAACACACGCATGTACAAACGCTCACACAAACAGGACATCCGTCAGCTAGCTTAAAGACAACGATTAAATATTGACATCACTTGAAGGTCTTACAAATTAAAGCAAACACTTGAAAGCAGAATTTCATTTAGGAAAGCTAAGGGAGAACATCTTAAAAGACTTTCTCTCTCTCTCTCTCTCTCTCTCTCTCTCTCTCTCTCTCTCTCTCTCTCTCTCTCTCTCTCTCTCTCTCTCTCTCTCTCTCTCTCTCTCTCTCAAAGGGACCTGGAAACATTTTGATCTAGATAACTGAAAACTGAATTTAATTCAGAAAATTATTGGAATACTTGGCCACTAACTGTCACAGTGTGTTATATTTGTGTTTTTTCAATTCTTCATGAAAAAGCTAATTAATTTCATGGATAATCTTCAAAAATCAATACATAGGTAACAGAAAATATTTTCATATCCTTATTGCAATTTAGTCTGCCTTTGAAAACTATAGGGGATTTTGGTATTTGTAGAAATGCGTTCGAAACTAGACCTGATTACACAAGATACCGTTAACGCAACTATAAAACATTCCATTTAAGGATTAATGTACTATAATTAGGGATTTCCTCCATATACCATATCAATATGGATACTTGTTTATTAATACAACATTCACAGAATCATATTATTAAAATCATTTATAAATTAGGACAGAATATGCTAAAAAAAAAATTTATGTGTACATTTGTCAACATAATATATCATTTCAATAAATATACTAAATGTAAGATAAGCAGAACTTCGTACATTTAGCTCTCAATCTTAAATGTATAATTCTTCGAATTATGCTAAACATTAAATTCATATCTTGTTCCATTGGGTGTCATTCATGATTCAATGTTACAAACACTTGTGTGTTCTAGTTTGTTTCTTAATATTTGATATTTTTTAATTAATGTTATTTTGAGTGCATATTTTTTAGGAGAATTTTTTCATCATATTTCCAGCAAACTTGATAGAACTTGAGGTAAATGTTTTTAAGTTTAATATCTTTACCTAAGTCTCTTTTTATAGGTAATACGTAAAAGATTTGTTTTAATATTGTAACTATTCTTAAGATGTTATATTTTAATTGTTCATTATTTCACATAGTTTACTTATTTCCTTATTTCCTTTCCTCAATGAACTATTTTTCTCTGTTGGAACACTTGGCCTATATCATTCAGATTTCCTAAATAGGGTTGTAGACTAACTAGTAAAGATAATAATAATAATATGCATGTGGATATATATATATATATATATATATATATATATATATATATATATATATATATATATATATATATATATGTATATATATATATATATATATATATATATATATATATATATATATATATATATATATATATATATATATATATATATATATATATATATATATATATATATATATATATATATATATATATATATATATATATACACACACATATATATATATATATATATATATATATATATATATATATATATATATATATATATATATATATATATATATATATATATATATATATATATATATATATATATATATCATCGTCATTATCATCCGCTGTCCCTAGTCTACTGCAATAAAAAGGCTTCAAACATGCCCTACCACTTGCGTCTGTTTATGGTAATTGCGCGCCAGTCCACACCCGCAAACTTCCTTAATTCGTCAATCCATCGTTTTCTCTTCCTTCTTTTAAGGACTCTTTCTGTTATCTGCAATGCCTATCCATTGTTTGTCATTCTCATTTTACTGTATGTCCTGCCCATGTCCATTTCTTTTTCCTACATGTTAGAATATCCTATACTTTAGTTTGCTCTCTTATTCAAGTTGCTCTTCTGTCTCTTAGTGTTATTTCCATAACCATCCTTTTCATATCTTTTTGCGTTGTAATTAGCCTAAGTTGTGAGATATCAGTAAAGTTCCAAGTTTCTGATCTATAAGTGGATACTGGTAGGACCAACTCTTTAAATACTTTTCGTTTTAGAGAAAGTAGCCTTTTACTATACATGATTTCATTATTTTTCTACCAAACGGTCTCCATCCCAAGCTTATCCTTATATTAATTTTGATCTCGTGTCTTGGGGAAACACTTATTGCCCGTCCTCAGTACGTATATCCCTTAACAATCTCTATAAGCTTGTTCATAACTCTTACTTGTGGTCACTCTACATTTTCATTGTACATTATCTTACTTTTATTCATATTCATTTCCCGTCCTACATTTCTGTTTCCTCTATTCAAATCTTCTATCATCTTTTGTGATTCCTCCTCTTACTCACTGAATACATATATGGCATTAGGAAATTCTGAGTTGTTATTGAGAGAGATGGGGGTCTCCCTTTCTAATTCCTTACTCAATCACTATCTATATGTACTAACTTATATATAAATATATATATATATATATATATATATATATATATATATATATATATATATATATATATATATATATATATATATATATATATATGTATGTATATGTATATATATATATATATATATATATATATATATATATATATATATATATATATATATATATATATATATATATATTTATATATATATATATATATATATACATATGTATATATATATATATATATATATATATATATATATATATATATATATATATATATATATATATATATATATATATATATATATATATATATATATTTTATGGGCTCAAGCCATGTCGTCCTGATGGAAGTTCCTATAGGGTAGCTTCCTAGGGTATATTACAACTACGGCGATATTCCCAGAGAATTTACCTTAAGGTACCAGAATTCTAACTCCTGGAGCGAGTATCCCTCGTGAAAGGGATATCGCGACATATCAGAGGACGTATTCTAGACACGTCACATGGCAATCTACTACCTAAATAGAGATTCGTCTCGTAGGAGGGAGATTGACGAGATACGAATTCGGGAAGAAAAAAGGGGGGAGCCGCTCCCAAGGCCTCCCAATCCCCCGATTCGTATGCGTGCCTGGCGCCAATCCTGGCGCCATCTGTATTCCTTTTTGCGTAGCTTAACAACTCGGTGTTTTTTCCTGTTTTTCTCGCAAATCTTGGATTTATTCAACTTTTCATGGCTTCTCCGTCTTCGTTGGCCTCGGATAAGTTGAGTATAGTGTCTGTTATGTATAAATGTAGGCTCTTGGTAAAATTTTGAGTGATTAATAGGATTAATCTTTGATACAAGAGCCGTAGCCTACCAGAGGTGTCCTGGACACTGTCACTCGCTAGGTATAAATTAGTTAGTCAGAGTGACATTCCTGGTTGTTTTGCTTAATAAATTTTAGCTATTTAGCTTTACATAGGATTTCCTTTCGTGCTTAGTATTATTTGGCGAAGTATTCGCCATTCTGGCCTACGCTAGGCCATGTAGCCTAGTCGTTTGGTCCTAGTACTTAATGCATGATTTTGGTTTTTCCGAGTGTAATTAAAAGTTTATTAAAGCTTTAGGCTATATTTTATACATTTTAGACTGTGTGGAATATTTCCAAGATTGTATACGTGAGAGTTTCGGTGAATTAGGTAATCGATTCTCTTGGTGCCTAGGTTAATTGCTTATGGAGCCTTAGTATACTTTATTATTCTCCCCGGTTGCTTTCTTTTCTTCGGAGAAGGTATGCAATCCCTTTCCCTCTGTTTAAGCCTTGGGCTTATCCCTAAGTGGTTTTTTCCGAATTTATTTTCGATAAAACTATACTAGGGTGTTACTGTACCTTCCTGTTCCAGCAGAGTCTGGTTCAAAGAGGGACAGAACAACAGAGTTTTTTAGTCTGAGTCCGTGTTGTCTGGCTTGGGGCAGAGTTCCCCTCGCTGACCTAACACTTATAAAGGGAGCTTAGCTCCCTTAGGTCACTATCGAAGGTTTCTGTAGTATGATTCCTCCTTTTGTGATCGACCAGACTAAGTCCTGTTGCTGTTCTTGGGGAGGATAAAATCTTCCCTTGGGAATAGCAACGCCTTCCTTGCTTTGGTGCTTTGGGAAGCTGGCAAGTATTGCTGGCCCTTTCCCTTAGATCTCCCTTAGGCTAAGACAGAGTTCTTGGCTGCGGGTGATCTGTCACTAAAGCAAGGTTGGTAGGACCCTTTTGTCCCTTCCCCCTCTATCTCCGTAATGGCCTTGCCATTACTGTACTGTACCTTGCCGGCCGGCAGAGCCGGCTGGCAGGGGTATTACTGTACTGTACGTCATTCTACTTCTGGACCTAGTATAGGTTGGGATATGGAATTGACTAAGGCCATTGCCGGCCGGCTGAGATGCTGGCCGGCAAGGGTCTTATGTTTTCGAGTGCTGCCCGGACCTCTCTTGGTCCCTCATCCATGCCTGCCGACAGAGCCGGACGGCATTGGTCAAGGAAGCCTGAATTAAGTTTCTCCCCTTCCTTATATGCACTCTTTCGGTTGCCGGGCTTGGGGGGTCGTGTACACTCTTATCCCGGCATCCATTCTATTTTCTTCTAGTGCTGTACCTGTCCCGGCTGCCGGCCTATGAGGCAGACAGCCGGGCAGGTGTAGTCTTCTGGTTCTTTTGCTGCCGGCTGGCATCGGTCTTGTACCTTTGCCGGCCGGCTTATGTCAGTCCTTGTCTGCCGGTCTCCAAGAGTGTGGCCGGCAGCTAGGTACTACCTTGTGTAGTTACTGGCCGGCAGTCATTGCCGGCCAACACTGGCTGTTGCTGGCCGGCAGCTACTGCCGCCGGCACAGGCATTTGAACCAGAAGGCTGCCGCCCTATAGCTGTTAAGTAGTATACTTTAAAGCTAATTGTGGTGTGTGCCGGCCGGCAAAGGCAGGCCGGCACACATCCTCCTATACTGTACTAGTATTCTTCTGTATAGCATATACAGTAAGAAGAAAACTATAGTAAAAGTTTAGGTACAGCACTGTATCTTCTAACACTATTGTGTTTTCTTGCACAGCCCTTTGCTGTTGCCCTCAGACAGGAAGCAGAGTCTTCCCCGTCTATTATCCAGGATTTTAAAATCATTGCCTAGGTGTGAGCTCCACCTGTTTCCTCTGGAAACCTTGCATTGGTTACTCTAGTAGAGATAAACCAATTTTGATTTTATTATCTGGAAAGCTGCAACAATGGGTTGTGAGGGAAACACAAGTGTGTGTCTTTCCTTTATGAATTGTTATGCTATACTATGCATATCTAGTGATACATAGTTCACTTGATACTCATGGAAATTTTTTCTCTTTACAGGAGGACCCTCCGAAGTGCGGAAATGTTTTCTGCAATGTCCGTAGCAGGAACCTCTGCGGACATGAGTGTTGTAGGAGACACGCAGCATGCGCTGTCTCCAAGGATGATCTCCAGTATTGGGACCCTCAGGTATGTACTGTATGCACTAACCTGATTACTGAGGCTTTTGATTCCCCTAGAACGGCGGAATCAAGGGATATAGCTAGGGAAAAGCTCCGTACTTGGGTAAGGGGCTTCAAGAAGAACACCTCTGGCCCTTATCTTCCTAGTGAGAAGATGAGGGCGTATCTTTTTCCCCAGGCATCAGCTGAAGCAGTGATTCCCCAGCCTCAAGAGGAGATCCCCCAAGACCTAGTCCAGGTGGACGAGGAAGTCGCAGATGCGATGCAAGACATCCAGTTGTGTGACAGGATGTCTGATGTAGACGAAGGTTTGGAAGAAGACCTCCTGGCAGAAGGTCAGGATCAAGTTCAAACCCCGGATGTCGCAGAGGATGGGGTCGACGAGGTGTCGGCTACTCCGGTTCAGATGCCGGAGCCCATCCCCTCAACATCCGCTGGTCTCCCAGTAGAACTGGGACAGGCCCTCTCTTCGATTGTTGGAATGATCCAACAAATGCAGAAGGAGAATCAGGAGAAGGCGGCTGCAATGGAATTGCGTATGCAGTCCCTAGCAGAATCACATGGGCCCCGGAAAAGGCTCAATGTGAAAGACCTTCCCATATGCTCAGATGCTAACCCATGGAGGTATGCTGAGCACATGCCAATGACGACTGGTAAGATCGTCATTTCGGATAAGCTGGGTTCAGTTCTCCTAGAGGAGGTAGAATTCTGGCCCAGCAAGGCATCATATCCGGACTGCTATGTCCGGCTGAGAAAAGAACCAGCTTCAAGGGAGGAGACAGAGCCGAAAGAGGTCATTATTATGGACCATGCTAAGGCTCAAGCCCTACTTTCATCCTCGATGAAAGAGAGGGGCTTCTCGAATTCGAAGGTAGCAGCATTGAGCAAGAAGCTCCCTTCTTTTGTGTCCTCTTCTGATAGAGCCTTCCCCTTTTTACAAAAAGGGTTTGCGGCTGTCCTAAAGGCAATCGAGGCCGGCAAGCCTTGCCCCTCCCTGGAGGAGTGTAAACCCTTGTCGCTGGCTCTGCCTATGGACCACAAGGACTGGAAGGATGTCCATCTGACATTCTCAGTGGGAAAGTTGGAGGCTGATATTGCCGGACGGCAATTCGGCGAGGACCTCCCCAAGTTGTCCGAATTTCTTTTACGAAGAGAGTTCGAGACAAAAGAAAGACTGGCTGCCTCAATGTCTCATCAGACTACTCTTGAGACGATGGCAAGTGACCCTAAGGTCCATGAAATGTTCATGGTTGTGGCTAAGTCTCACCTAGCCACAGTGACGAAGGACCTTTATGGCTTCGTCAAGGCAAGGAGAGCTTGCAGGGAGTTCGTGTTCACCGGGGCTTCGGTGAGACACGAGCCAAGGAAGTTAATATCCTCCAACATTTGGGGAAAAGACCTTTTCCCTACCGATGTGGTCAAAGAGGTTGTTGATAAGGCCGCCGTGGAGAATAGAAACCTTCTCCAGAAGTGGGGCCTGGCTATCAAAAGAAAATCTTCCCCGGATGAGGGTCCTCAACCAAAGAGGAAGAATATGAGGACTAGGCTACCGTCTCGGCCAGCCAAGCCTTATAGACAGCAACAGCAACTGCAATTGCCTTTGCCTCCAGTGCCCCAGATGGTGGCACAAACCCCGACTACTTTTCAGTGGGTACCCCAGGCTGTGCCAGGTCAGTCAACCACATTCACCCCAACGTTCGAAGGACAGTCTTCTTCCTTTCGTGCAAAGCCTAGAGGAGCAGCCAGAGGCTCGTCTAGGCGCCCCTCAAGGGGAAGGGGATTCAGAGGTGGTCGTGGTCAGGGAGGCAAGACCTCAGGACGGCAGTCCAAGTGAAACGATACCGGTAGGAATGAGACTAATGAAATTTTGGGATCGCTGGACCTTCGATCCCTGGGCCCAAAGCCTACTCAAGAATGGACTGGGTTGGAGCTGGTACAGCACTCCACCCCCATGCCTTCGGTTTTTCCAACACTCCACCCCCATTTTGGAGGAGTACGTTCAAGAACTGTTGGAGAAAAATGTGATCCGAAAGGTGAAGTCCATCAAATTCCAAGGGAGGCTGTTTTGTGTTCCCAAGAAAGACTCGGAAAAGCTCAGAGTCATTCTGGACTTGTCACCACTCAACAAGTTCATAGTGAATTGCAAATTCAAGATGCTAACACTGCAACACATAAGGACCTTACTGCCCAAGAGGGCATACTCAGTCTCTATAGACTTGTCAGACGCCTATTGGCACATCCCAATCAGCCGTCGACTCTCCCCCTACCTAGGGTTCAGGCTACAACGGAAACTGTACGCCTTCAGAGCCATGCCATTCGGGCTAAACATAGCCCCAAGGATTTTCACGAAGCTTGCGAGCGCAGCTCTCAAACAATTACGCCTAAAGGGAATTCAGGTAGTAGCCTACCTGGACGACTGGCTGGTGTGGGCAGCATCCGAGACCGAATGCTTACAAGCTTCCAGTCAGGTGATCCAGTTCCTAGAGTACCTAGGCTTCAAGATCAACAAGAAAAAGTCTCGACTTTCTCCATCCCAAAAGTTCCAGTGGCTGGGAATCCACTGGGACCTTTTGTCACACAGTTTCTCCATCCCAATGAAGAAAAGGAAGGAGATAGCGGGCTCTGTCAAGAGACTTCTAGATTCCAAAAGGATATCAAGACGCGAACAGGAGAGGGTACTAGGCTCTCTCCAGTTTGCTTCAGTGACAGACCCAGTGCTAAGAGCACAGCTAAAGGATGCAACCGGAGTTTGGAGAAGGTATGCATCAAACGCGCGAAGAGACCTGAGAAGACCAGTGCCGCCTCGGCTACGTACTCTTCTCAGACCTTGGTCCCAAGCCAGACATCTAAAGAAGTCGGTTCTTCTTCAGCCACCTCCCCCGTCGATGACGATTCACTCAGACGCCTCAAAGGAGGGATGGGGAGGTCACTCTCATCGGAAAAAAGTCCAGGGGACTTGGTCCAAGCTATTCAGGACCTTTCATATAAACTTTCTAGAAGCTATGGCAGTGCTCCTTACCTTAGAGAAAGTCTCCCCGCGTCACTCGATCCACATAAGATTGGTGACAGACAGCGAGGTGGTTGTGAGATGCTTGAATCGACAAGGGTCGAGGTCACCACCTCTCAACCAAGTGATGTTAGCCATTTTCCGATTGGCAGAAAAGAAGAAGTGGTACCTGTCGGCAGTTCACCTTCAAGGAGTCCGCAATGTGACAGCGGACGCTCTATCCAGGTTCACACCGATAGAGTCGGAATGGTCCTTAGACGCAGGATCATTTTCCTTCATTCTGAATCAAGTCCCAGAACTGCAAATAGACCTCTTTGCGACGAAAGACAACAAGAAGTTGCCCCTGTACGTGTCCCCGTACGAGGACCCCTTAGCGGAAGCAGTGGACGCAATGTCCCTCGACTGGAACAGGTGGTCCAGGATTTATCTGTTCCCTCCTCACAACCTTCTGTTGAGGGTCCTCAACAAACTGAGATCCCTCAAGGGGGTAGCGGCAATAGTGGCCCACAAGTGGGCGAACAGTATGTGGTTCCCCTTGGCGTTGGAACTACAGATGAAGTTCGTGCCGCTACCACATCCAGTTCTGACCCAGCGAGTCCAGAAGTCGACTGTCTGCGCTTCATTACAGAAAACCCAGACCCTGCAGCTCATGATTTTCTCGCCCTAGCGGTGAGAAAGCGTTTCGGGATTTCGAGAGCTAGCATAGACTTCCTAGAGGAATACAAGTGCAAATCGACTAGAAGGCAATATGAGTCATCTTGGAGAAAGTGGGTGGCCTTTGTAAAGGCAAAGAATCCGCAGGAGATCTCAACAGACTTCTGCTTATCTTTCTTCATCCACCTCCATGGCCAAGGATTGGCAGCTAACACGATTTCAGTATGTAAATCGGCTTTGATGAGACCCATTTTATTTGCCTTCCAGATCGACCTAGGTAACGAGATCTTTAATAAAGTTCCGAAAGCCTGCGCTAGGCTCAGACCTTCAGCACCTCCAAAGCCCATTTCATGGTCTTTAGACAAAGTTCTTCATTTCGCCTCCCTGTTGAGCAATGAAGAATGTGCGTTAAAGGATTTAACGCAAAAAGTTATTTTCCTATTTGCACTCGCGTCCGGGGTCAGGGTTAGTGAGATCGTAGCCCTCTCGAGAGAGGCAGGTCGTGTTCAGTTCCTGGATGGGGGGGGAGCTGAACCTGTTTCCGGATCCTACGTTTCTCGCCAAGAATGAGTTACCCACCAACAGGTGGGGTCCTGGAGAATCTGCCCTCTGAAAGAAGATGCATCTCTATGTCCAGTAGAATGCCTAAAGGTCTATCTTCGTAGAACTTCAGACTTCAAGGGTAGTCAACTATTCAGGGGAGAAACATCAGGCTCAAATTTATCTCTGAATCAACTCAGAGCGAAAATGACATATTTTATTCGCAGAGCGGATCCTGACAGTACACCCGCAGGTCACGATCCGAGGAAAGTTGCCTCATCCCTAAATTTCTTTAATTGTATGGATTTTGAACATCTCCGTTCATACACGGGCTGGAAATCTTCCAGGGTGTTCTTTCGCCACTATGCGAAGCAAGTAGAGGAACTTAAGAGATCTGTGGTAGCAGTGGGTCGTGTAGTTAACCCTACTGTTTAACTCTGCGAGGAACAGTGGTCTTAATTGGGACGATTAAGTCCAGGGTGAGTGTGTAGGTACATACTGTACTACAAACTAAAATGAGGGCACCAAGTGCCCATATAGACTGTTCCTTCCTTCAAAGGTGAACCTTGCATAAGTTCAGACATGTGTGCCAAGCGTTTCTAACGCTAATGTGATTGATTTGTAATACAGATTTTTATGACTTGATACCTTGGTATCTCATTAAAGTGGTGTTTAATGGTTTTTCTTTCAGATAAACAAGTTCTGTTTACTATCATACTTATGCTTAAAGTTTTGGGTTATCCCCTTTTATATAAATATATATATTTGTTGTTAACCTGTCTGTTTATTATCTGTCAATAAACTTGTTCTTGAGAACCTTGCGTCTCTTTCACCTGTGTCAATTTATTGGTATAATTGAGCATTTAATTCTATGTATCTTATCTGGGATAATTCTGATAGAATTGTTCTGTTTTGCAAGCTATGTTGCATTGGTTTATGTAAGTCCCCTATTGGGAGGATTCCGTCCCATAAAGGGACGAGGGCGGTTTTATTAGTTTCTTCCTATGCGGATATAAACCTTTGTCCAATACAAGTATTGTGCGGATGACTGGTCAATATATTGACGCAGTAGTTCTATACAAACTATGCTTTACTTAATATAGGGCGAGGCCACTATATTAGCTTGCCTGAGATTCATACATAGATATATGTACTCTTCGAGACTTTCCAGAGTCTAGTAGGACTCTTCCCTGTAGGGGGCAGGAAGCTCTAACATAGTTTATAGTTAGTTGAAAAGATGTATAACGGTAACATCTTAGGTCTCTAGGTCTAGTCGACCGGGAATAAATATCTCCGGGGAGTACGGCACGTTCTGAGAATCCACAGATACAGTAATGCTCTGGTACACTTCCATCAGGACGACATGGCTTGAGCCCAAAAAACGGATTTTGAGCGAAGCGAAAAATCTATTTTTGGGTGAGATAGCCATGTCGTCCTGATGGACCCGCCCTTGCCTTTCTAAGAAAGGGCTGTAGGACCCCTCCCTACATACAGTATCTGTAGCACCTCGTGTACGCTACAAGGAATACAGATGGCGCCAGGATTGGCGCCAGGCACGCATACGAATCGGGGGATTGGGAGGCCTTGGGAGCGGCTCCCCCCTTTTTTCTTCCCGAATTCGTATCTCGTCAATCTCCCTCCTACGAGACGAATCTCTATTTAGGTAGTAGATTGCCATGTGACGTGTCTAGAATACGTCCTCTGATATGTCGCGATATCCCTTTCACGAGGGATACTCGCTCCAGGAGTTAGAATTCTGGTACCTTAAGGTAAATTCTCTGGGAATATCGCCGTAGTTGTAATATACCCTAGGAAGCTACCCTATAGGAACTTCCATCAGGACGACATGGCTATCTCACCCAAAAATAGATTTTTCGCTTCGCTCAAAATCCGTTATATATATTGTTTTTTTAAGTGTGTATATTTCGTTCTTTCCCGCACAGTTAATAGAAAACCCTGTTTAAGTTCGCCGTTGCATGTTTCAAATTATTTAAATTCTTATGACATAGTTGTCCACAACTGCTCGTATTCTTGTCGAATAAACTTATTCACATTCACCTCGCTTCTCTGTTGGTTCCTACCAGTCACCTTGCTAAATTGCTGATCACTGGAGAGGAGAATAAGCTCCACACCACCCTTTCACTCACTGATGAGCCCTACCCGTTTTCCAATGATTCCCCCCGACACTGACTCTTTGACACATGCCGTCTCCATGGAACTGCCACCCTTCCAGGAAAGAAACGTCTGCTTGTTTCTAGAGAAACGAAATTCATTTCTGTATTAAGACGCGACTTGCTCAAGTAACAAAGCAGTTTATGTCCTTGCAGCAATCCCAAGGATACTTTCCCGGAAATCTTCGATTGGTTTTGTAACCAATGGGACACCTCCATAGCATACAACTCGCTCAAAGCATATCTCCTGGAGGAGCACCTACTCGTCATCACCAGCCACTTGTATAGCCAAGTATTTTCAGCTCTCTCAACAGCCATTGGGGGACCAACAGGCTTAGTTCGCCCTCATGAAATGTATGAAGAGTGCAGTTATATTCAGCCACAGTTGCGGGATGTCGGCTTTTACTGGGCAAACTTGTCATAGGACTGCAAAGTGAACGGGTGCAACAGAGGCATGTGATCCGTGCATTATAACTATAGCTCTACCTTTTAAAAAGTGGCAAACGTGACGGACAAATAAATGCTCTGCCAACAATTTCGGGTTAAAAGTAAAATAGTCAGAATTCCAATGGTTGGGGCCACCTGCCCCAGTACCAATATTGACGTCACTTTAATAGATGGAGAGAAGGAGAGGGGCACGTTGCACTGGAAAAGTGGAGGAAGCAGCAGTTGATAGGCATTTTTTGTATTGCAGAAGGCCGCTTCCTGGAGGGGACGAAAGAATTACAGTGTATTATCTTGTATGAAACACGTGCAGAACAATTCTATTCAGTCATTGAATTTGAAATGTATTTTCCTAGCCTATTTTCTTTTTTAACAATTTATTTGCTCAAAATGGTATATATTATAATCGTATGCAATACAAATATTTCTCTGCTTATGCGTAAATATTTAATTTCAATGCATATTCAACGCAGGCGCAAACAAGACATCTCTCTCTCTCTCTCTCTCTCTCTCTCTCTCTCTCTCTCTCTCTCTCTCTCTCTCTCTCTCTCTCACTCTCTCTCTCTCTCTCTCTCTGTCCAAATCTCGTTTCATTTTTAGCCACTACCTTTAACAGAGTTCCAGTGAACCCAAGAGATTCCTTTTAAGATATAGCCTTTGAAGTGCTGGTTATAAAAAAACTGGATGATGTCAAACCTAAACCGAAATTGACAAATATCCATGACACGTATATGAGTTTTTTTTTTTTTTTTTTTTTTTTTTTTTTTTTTTTTTTTTTTTTTTTTTTTTTTTTTTTTTTTTTTTAAATGCTGCCTGAAAATAAAGTAAAGGGAAAAGATAAAACATTAGACAAATATAGTTATAAAGTGTTTGGGACTCATACAAAAAAATTAATGATGTCAAACCTGAAGTGAAACTTCCAAATACCTATGACGTTTCTTCTTGTCCTGTTATGGAAGTATTTATTTATGCAAATGGTGAATGAAAAGAATGCCTTAAAAAAAAAAAAAAAAAAAAAAATGACATTGAAAACAAAGTTTTAAAATTTTGGGAGGCTTAGTTTTCCATTGTTTTTAAGAACAACGGTTTCTAAAAATCTTTCAAGAATTAATTTACTTTAGTTTTATTTGGGTAAATATACAACTGAAAAAAAAGAATGAATAAGAAAAAAAAGGGACATTGAAAACAAAGTTTTAACATTTTTCGTCGCTCACTTTTCCATTGTTTTTAAGAACAAGGGTTTCTAAAA
>NC_090732.1:33128741-33146241 GCF_036898095.1 Palaemon carinicauda | reverse complement strand
TACCTTGGTGGCTATTATGTTTTTTCCAGACTCCCACAATATAATCTCATCTTCAAATAGTTGTTAGTAGCCAAAATATACATTTATAATTGAAAAATACCTTTTACGGTGGAAGCCTCTCTTACCACAAACTGCAATTAGAAAGAATTCTCCGGTTACTATTTTATTATGGTAAATTAGATAAAGTAATTTACATTGTTTTGGATTAGAGGTATTTGATTGGGGGAGGCAGTGGCATCAAAGGTATATAAAATGGCTATAACTTGATAATTCAGGGAAGTTATTTGGAGTTACGGTAATATTATATTCCTATACTTATGCTTGTTTCGACTTTACCTCTATTCTTAACTGTCAAGAAATCACATGACATCATAGAGATCTTTTTGTGGTCGATCGCTCTTGGCCCCCGTGTGCTTTCCTTTCCTCTCTACTTACCAAAAGTGCGTCCATTTCATGAAGTTTTATTTCCATCTGTTCATTATCTATCCGTTTTCCAACTTTTTCAAACTTTACCGTCTTCTTATCTCTTTTTTCTATTTTCAGTAGGCAGTTTTGACCATTATCATTCATTTTATTGGCTCGTCTCTCTTATGATAAGAGAGAGAGAGAGAGAGAGAGAGAGAGAGAGAGAGAGGAGAGAGAGAGAGAGAGAGAGAGAGAGAGAGAGAGAGAGAGATGAAAACAGACTATACACCAAAAATTCACGACCGAGCTTTGTTCCCCTAAATCATTTTTCTTTTCTCTTACAGATCTCCATATATTAGTTAGTGATTTTCGAAAGGCTATCATATATTTAATGTGCTAATAATATATTACCGTCCTTCACTCAGTCGTAACCTACTCCTGTGACCGTCTGCATTTTAATTAGATATTGATTAAAATGTATAGAGAAAGATCTAGAGTAACATTGCTAGGGATTCTTTACGATACCACCGGTAAGACCTGAGACGTTAAAAAACGACTGTTCAAAATGTTCTAAAAATCCGAAAGAAAAATACAAAATCCAAGGGGATTAGATACGCCACAATAATCCCCCCCCCCCCACCCCCACCCAACACACAAAAAAAGATAGATATAGGAAATATTAGATATAAGATGCGCCTGAACATATCCTAGATATTTTAGCATTAGTGAGACAAATATTGATGAACCATGTGAATAGGAAAGGAAGGGAGAGAGGGTGATCGTATCTGTGATAAAAAAAGAAGAGAGAAGGGATTAGAAGGAGTAGCGTCAGAAAGACAGAGAACCAGCGAAGACCACAACGTAATATACGAAAGAGCGCATGAGTAAGATTAAGTTTACTATGAAAAAAGGTAAATTGCTGTAAAATTAAGTGTAAATGATACACAAATTAACATATTAGAATTTTTTTATGAGTGTCAATCTATGACTTGGTTGGTTTGAAAATGTTATAAAAAGTATAATTGTTATATGTAATGTGAAAGTGAATGTGAGTGGCAGAGAAACAAATGACGTGATTGGTATATAGGAATTAATCGATTTTAGGAAATTTCTTGGAAAACTTTCTTGCCACTTGCCATTTAAGTCATAGAGGCAAAGGTATAAAGAATAATAGCTGTAGGAATATGTGATCATTATCATTTTGAAATAAATATAATTCAGAGATGTATATCCGACAGGTATGTGTGTTACTATGGTAGTCAAAAGGTAATACAAAAGGAACACAGAGGTAGTGGGATTATATGCAGGACAAGTTAAGTACCGTGTTTAATAGAAACGGAGTGATAGCATATTAAATGTTTAGCAAAGAATATGAAGGACTTGATAAAAGAAAAAAAAAAAATGATATTATTTGCTGTGTCCCGGCATGGAAAAAATATTATGTACTTATATAGAGAAGGGTAAAATGGATATTAAAGAAAATAGAAGATAAGACACCCAATAGAAGTAGAGAAGTTGAGAAGAAATTTGATGATAATTAAAAACCTGCTATTCATGTTTCATGATTCTTCAAGATGAATGATTAAACCATAGAGTATCTGAAATGAAGATTGTTATGGATCTCTATTTTGGACGTGAAAAAACGAAAAATGAGGCGAAACTGAATCATTCGAGCAAGGAAAAAAATTATCATAAGTCTGAGAATGGGCTAAATAAAGTCAATGATTGATAGAGTAAGATTTTCAATATTCATGTCAAATGAGAGCCGAATTATTCTATACCTAGTCAATATAAACAACATTCTTAATACTATATAATTTTCATAGTCAAGTTTAAAAATTATAGGATTTATGCTAATTAAACATTTATTGTACAATGAAAAAAATAATTACTTTTACAATCATTATCCCTCAAGAATGGTCTAATTGTTTGAGGAGACAAATGCTGTCTCTTGACTTGTGAAATTACGGTAAAATTGAACATTAAATACCAGCTAATATTTTTAAACTTGTAATGTTCTTTCATATCACTTTAATAATGTAAAAAGCGACCCACTACGCAGATTACTGCTAAGTGCTGTATTCTATATATGATTATAAAGTAATTTTTATATTTAAGAGAGTAAAATCATAATTAATAACCTATGTATTTCTATTTTTGCATAGACCATAAAATAAAGTCATAGTAAAAACGACACAACTACAATACTGTAGTTCAATTGCTATAATATGAGTCTTACTCATGGAAAAAAAAATCTATTCCCGGATGATGAAGTCTAAAAGAATCACTACAAATTTTAATTCCCAAACGAAAACAGGAATGGATACAATCTACTAATTATCACAATATATCTGTTATTGATAGATCGGGAACCAGAAATTTAAATTATCATGGCACCATTATCGAAGAATCTTCAAACTCATTTCATTAAGCCAATACTGTGCCCATTCAACACTTCATCACCTGAAATAACAATGACAAAAAACTGTTGAAAATTAATTACCACGAACAATAGTTTGCTTGCAACAGTGAATGGCTTTTGAGAAAACTTATGTGGTCAGGGATTCTCTTTTGTGTGGTTAATATCATTGTTTTCCCTGCATTCGAAAGATTTTTACAGGCTTTCTTGAAGGATTTAAGAAATATGAAGCTAGACAAAAGAAAAAAAAAATAATATTCATTTGCAAATTCATTGGTCTGTTTATAATCAGATTATATGCAAAGAAAAAAAATATCGATTTATATATATATATATATATATATATATATATATATATATATATATATATATATATATATATATATATATATATATAAATATATATGTATATATAAATAGATATAATACACACACACACACACACACATATATATATATATATATATATATATATATATATATATATATATATATATATATATATATATATATATATATATATATATATATATATATATTCAAATAAGCCATATATATTTTTGATACATTAATGTCTGGATTCTCTTAACGACATCGGGATCAGAGCCCCAGGTGAAATCACACAAAGACAAGAGCTTGTGTCCGGCCGGGAATCGAACCCTGGTCGGCAAGCTTGTATAGACAGTGACTAAACCCCTTGGCCACGAAGGAAGATAAAAGTCAATGACAATTCTTCTGTACTTATACCTGTCGAATTCAGGTGTTTTGTTCTTAGAATTGAAATCAACCCATCTTCACCATCGTAGCTAATTGGTAGTTTGTTACTTGCCATTCGATTAATGATAATTTTTGCACATTTAGACGTGTTTTTCATATTCAAATAAGCCATATATATTTTTGATACATTAATGTGTGGATTCTCTTAATGACCTCGATATCAGAGCCCCAGGCGAAATCACACAAAGACAAGAGCTTGTGACCGGCCGGGAATCGAACTCTGGTCCGCCAAGCTTGTATAGACAGTGACTAAACCACTTGGATAGACATGGAACAGACAGAATTTAGGATTTCCATTTATTGTTTTGGGTAATAGGATAATTCACGGATGTAAAGTATCATCTCACATAATAATCGAAGTATTCAATTATCACAGAGCAAGTAACATTGATTTTTTATTTAATTCCAAGGAATTACTAAAGTTATGTAAGATATTGTATAGTAATGATAATAATGGAAATGAATACAACCCGGAAGAAAATCATTTCTTAATAAAACTCATAAACGAATTACCTGCACCATAATAAATATATTTTTTTCCCGAGATCATGATAACAGCCTCGAGTAAACCTTATATTTAAGAGATAGTGCCTCTTTTCAAATTTATAACTTGAAGAACGAAATAACCGATCAGTTTGGAAGAACGGCGAACGACTTAAAACCCATAATCTTTTCCTATCTTTCTAACTCTACCAGAGATAACACACAGTTATGATTCAGAAGACATAACTCACTCGGCTCCTTTAGTGTAATGGTTTTTTTTTTCTAATGTGTTTTATGAAAGTTTCCTTTCTGATGATAATCAAAAAAGCAAAGTAAGAGAGAGAGAGAGAGAGAGAGAGAGAGAGAGAGAGAGAGAGAGAGAGAGAGAGAGAGAGAGAGATGTCTTGTTTGTGCCTGCGTTGAATATGCATTGAAACTATATATTTACGCATAAGCAGAGAAATATTTGTATTGCCTAAGATTATAATATATAACATTTTAAACAAAGAAATTGGTAAAAAAGAAAATAGGTTAGGAAAAGGCATTTCAAATTCAATGACTAAGGGGAATTGTACTGCACGTGTTTCATACAAGCTAATACACTATAATTCTTTTGTCCCTTCCAGAAAGCAGCTTTTTGCAATACAAAAAAAAATGACTATCAACTGCTGCTTCCTCCACTTTTCCAGTGCAGCGTGCCCCTCTCCTTCTCTCCATCTATGAAAGTAACGTCAATATTGGCACAGGAGCAGGTTGCCCCAACCATTGGTCTTCTTCAGTACAAAACTGGCCAAGGCGGATTCTGACTATTCTAATTTTAACCGGAAATTGTTGGCGGAGCATTTACATGTCCGTCACGTTTGCCACTTTTTAAAAGGTACGGCCATAGTTATAATGCACGGATCACATGCCTCTGTTGCACCCGTTCACTTTGCAGTCCTATGAGAAGTTTGCCCAGTGAAATCCGACATCCCTCCACTGTGGCTAAATACAACTGCACTCTTCATACATTTCATGAGGGCTAACTAAGCCTGTTGGTCCCCCAATGGCTGTTGAGAGAGCTGAAAAGACTTGGCTAAACAAGTGGCTGGTGATGGCGAGTAGGTGCTCCTCCAGGAGATATGCTTTGAGGGAGTCGTATGCTATGGGGGTGTCCCATTGGTTGCAAAACCAATCGAAGATTTCCGGGAAAGTGTCCTTGGGATTGCTGCAAGGACATAAACTGCTTTGTTACTTGAGCAAGTCGCGCCTTAATACAAAAATTAATTTAATTTCTTCGGAAAAAAAGCAGATGTTTCTTTCCTGGCGAAGGTTGGCAGTTCCATGGAGACGGCATGTGTCAAAGAGTCAGTGTCGGTGGGAATCATTGGAAAACGGGTAGGGCTCATCAGTGAGTGAAAGGGAGATTTGGAGCTTATTCTTCTCTCCAGTGATCAGCAATGTAGCAAGGTGGCTGGTAGGAACCAACAGAGAAGCGAGGTGAATGTGAATAAAAAAATTAAGTATGTAAATAAAAGTTATGCTATCTACCATGAAAGTAATCGTTGCTATAAATTGGATATGACTATTTTTTTTCCACTTAAACTTAATCAATCATTCACTCCAATGCCTCCTTTCTATCAAAGTCTCATTGTTCTCTAGCATTTTAGACTTCCTGAAATATTTCCCGTAAGTGAACTTTGGACGTGGATATGCAGACCTCATACCATAGGAGAATATTATTATTATTATTATTATTATTATTATTATTATTATTATTATTATTATTATTATTATTATTATTATTATTATTATTATTATTATCATTAAGCTACAACCCCAGAGGGAAAAGCCTATAGCATCACAATAGATAGGACAATACAAAATCATCAAATTCTGAACCGATTTCTCAAAAAAAAAAAAAAAAAAATGCTTTACGTCCACATAGTTCCTATCAGTAATGTATTTTCTAATCTATATGAACACTGGTTCATGGTTTTAGCCTTTCAGTATATGACACTATTCAAATAAATCTCTAAAGAAAGGACAATTTTGTTATGATGAAATTGACATTTCAGCTCTGGTAATCATTGAAGAGATACGGCAATTTGTCGCCAAATCAGTTTGAAATTTGGCAGAAAAGATAAGATAATGTGATTACAAATGAATATATATTCAATATCTTTGTATAACATACTTAGTAGCCTGAAGTCTTGGTCTACCTTATAACTCCATGAAAACTATTGAAGAAAAATATCATCTTATGATCATATTTTTTCCTTTAGACATTTATTGACAGTAATAAAACATAATAGATTATTGATCGTATTATTGAATCTATTTTACTTCATAAACAAAATACAATGTTGTTTGAACTTACTATAGATATGATCTCTCTCTCTCTCTCTCTCTCTCTCTCTCTCTCTCTCTCTCTCTCTCTCTCTCTCTCTCTCTCTCTGCAAAATTATTTTGACACTCTTCTACCCCTTTCAATGGACTCCAGTGAACCTCGATGTCCTTATTTAAAATGTCTTTCAAGCAGTGTATGAAAAGTCGAGAAAAATCGTCGCAGATATGAATAAAGTGGAACTGACAACTTTGTAATCTGTGCTGAAAGTTTTTCAAACCGAACATATTATTATTATTATTATTATTATTATTATTATTATTATTATTATTATTATTATTATTATTATTATTATTATTATTATTATTATTATTATTATTGCTGCTTTTGCAGTTGTTGTTTTTCATGTTATTATTAATAACTTTTTATTGAAATATTATCGTCTAGTGTCATATACAAAAATAATATGGTTTATTCTTAGTGAAGACGCCCTTTTTACTAACCAGGGAACATTATTTATCAAAAGTTACAATGCTAGTTTATCGCATCTAGCGTTTCTAAAGTACCTGCAGGTGGATTAATGTGTCTGACTATTGACGAGCTGCCAAAGCATTAGCTCATGTCACGCAAATAAACAAACGTATATACTATGATTTAAACACACTATTGCGTCTCAACGATTCCATCTCTAAGGATGGCCAAGACAACAAATGAGGCAAATATACGAAAAAAGTAATGTCGCAGGAACAATCAAAGACTTGCAGAAATATCATAATATCTTCGAGAAAGCACACTTAGCTCACAAACATAAGAACTTCTCCCTGATTGTGGTATTATTCATTAGATGGATAATTATTTCAAAAGTGGACTATTTCGTGGGGGCATTTTGTTGAATTCTGTCATGAATCTTGGTGTATGCTTACACACACTTTAAAATCCCTCTATATCTCTAAGGCATGTTAGCCTCTAAAATTTAATTTAATACATATGTAGTTCTATTATGATCTCACAGGTATAAAGCATCAATCTCGGACGTTGAGTATTTTGTTGTTTTGCGTATACGATTGTGGGCAAGAAAAATGTCATGAAAATAGAAAATGAGTATCTGGAAAAAACACACCCATAAACCACTTAGGTAGAATAACTCATATCATAGACTAAATCGTAAACAAACATATTAATTTTTATTTCACGACGGAGAATACTTACCAACTCATAAAGATATTCTTCAGACTCTCAAAGGCAACTTTTCTTTGTATAGTACTCTCCTTTTTTCTGAAGAGTTTGAAACTTTCCAAAAAAAAAAAAAAAATGCTAGATTTGAAACTTTTTATTGTTAATGCTACTTTATTTGCATTCAAAGTACAATTCATACGGAAAAGAATGTACATTGAATATGGTTAGAAATCGGAAGACAAATACAAATGCTATCAAAATCAGTAATGATTAACGGAAAGGCTCACAATTTCCAAAAGGGAATTCAAAAAGTTTAAGTTTTAACAGCTTCTCACTACAAAACAATAACGACCTACCCTTGAAAAATGACGGAAAATTTAACACAACTTTCAATAAGGTAATTCTGATAAATATATCTATAACTTTGTTTACATTGCAACATGTTTAATGTTAAAAGATAATGTCAAATAGAGATTTCATATTTGAATGACCTTGCAAAAGGTCTACATAGATTTATGTAATGGCAGTAATTCTACCCAAAATTTCCTTGTATGGACATCTTCCTTACATATCTTTATAGTCTTTGTGAATGGAAAACTGTCGCCGTATCTAGTAGCCACTCAATGTGAGAACCAGACATTATATTATATCATCAACTATTAGTATTCTATGAGCTTTTTTGGGCTCAAGCCATGTCGTCCTGATGGAAGTTCCTAAAGTAGCTTCCTAAGGGATATATGTTACTAGAGTGATATTCCCAGAGAATTAAACCTTCAGGTCCAAGAATTCTAACCACTAGAGTGAATATCCATAAATTTTCTCTCAAGGATATCGCATAATATCAGAAGACGTATTCATGACATGCCACATAGAAATTTGCACCCCTGATAGCGTTTATGCTTCGAGGGAGACGTGGTAGAATAGAAGGGTAGCCGTATCAAGGTTACCCCAGTTCTCGTACTACTATTGACCACCACAACAGCGCCATTTCCAAGATGGCGGACATTCCTAATTTTGTAGCGATTTCGCTCAGTGGTGTTCCCTGTTGATCTACCTTTTCGAATGATTTGAAGGATTACTATTATGCATTCTCCAACTTCTTTCGCCTTCGGAAAGTTGAGTATTGTGTCTTTACATTGAGTGATTTTTAGCTCCGGTTTCACAGTGAAATTAAAGTAATTTATTGTGTTTAAAAGCTAAGCCTGATATAGAAGGCGCCATGGGCGCTGTCGTTCGTTAGGCATGTGCTATTTAGTTAGTAGAACGACTTCCCGGGTTTGAAAAGCCTTAATTAGTTAATTAATTATGTAAGCTATTGAGGCAAATTATACTTGTAAAGATATCTATAATGTGCATAATTTTCCTTTCTCTGTCGATCGTATAGTTAGAGTTTCGGTGAGTGAGGTAACCGAGATCTCGTCTTGCCTAGGTAACCTAACCTAGGCGTTTTATTTTACGTTCAGACATTTCCCCGGTTACCCTCGTGTATTGTGTTATCAATTCATGTAGAGATAGTTATCTCCTAGAATTAAATGAAGCATTACACGTCTTCTAAAAAGGGGATTTAAGGGTAATCCCTCCTTCCCTCTGAGCGTAGTCTTAGGCTACTACTCTAGTGAGTCGGCCTCGAATTTTTGATTCAGGCATGACTATCCTACGGTTTTTCTGCTCTTCCCCTGTAACCGCAGATGCAGGTTTTTGGGTTTGGCCCAGAACCTCAGAGTATTTAGTCTGTGGTCGGTAGCTGACTAGCAAGGTGAATAAAACTCCTTTGCTAGGTTAGGCTGCCGACATAGGAGACTAGACCTCTCTAGGCCACTCCTTAAGGGTTTGTACGATATGATACCTTCTCCCTGTGGCCTAGCAGACTAGTCCTGTGCCGGCAGACCCCAAGGTGAGGAATAGAATTCTTCTACTGCTTAGGGGACACTGGCACTAGAACCCCGTTCCCTTATTGTTTAGAGGTGGCGGCGAGGGTGCTACCAACCTCTTTATTGTGTTAGTCTAACCCTAGGCTAGGGAATAGCATTCTTTAACCCCATGGGATAGTTCTAATACAAGAACGGAGTTTCGTTAGGTGAGGTAGGACAGGCTATACGGCCGGCTCCTGCTGTACCATATACAGGACCCTCTTTTCCCTCCCCCTCTATCCCTTTATGTTGGCAGCTCCCTGAACCTTACCGTTGCCGGTTGGTTGCCGGGACCGACCAGACTCCCTCTCTACAACCGTTGTCCGACTGCCAGTGACTATATCAGCGGCAGGCAGCCATGACAGCTGCCGGCCGGCAGTCATGGCAACTGCCGGCTGGTAGTCATGACAGCTGCTGGCCAGCAGCCATGACAGCTGCCGGCCGGCAGTCATGGCAGCTGCCGGCCGGCGGTCATGATAACAGCTGGCAGGCAGCCAGGGCGGCTGCCGGCCGGCAGCTGGTGGCCATGTTGGCTGTGAGTGGGAAGTCCCTTCTGTTACCAAGGTTCTTCAGTTCTCCCTTTGACTGCTAGCAAGAGCTTCTTTTTCCGGGGTGCTGCCTACCAGGCCGGAACAGATTGGTGCTAACTCAACCGGCAGCACGCCGACTGACTGCCGGCAGGGTATAGGCAGGACCTTGCTGGCGACAGCACTGTAGCTGGATGGAAGCTTGAATGTTACATTCTCCCCTTCTATTTGAACCTTCTTTCTGGAGAAAGGTAGTAAAATTAGACTTTTACATCCATATTTACTGTATACATACACAGTATTAGGTAGCCTTTTCTCCATGCTATCTCTCTCTTTTAGCTAGCAGGTAGGATGTGCCGGCAAGAGCTAGCTATGCCGACGACATGCCGGCTGAACTACAATATATGTTTTAACAGGTAGTTAGTATATTTGCAGTGTAGGGTATACTGCAGATAGAAAGCTACTGTATATATTATACTAGTAGTGATTTCCAATATATCTTGAGTATCCTACCCAAGTATTTGTGGAACCCAATCTCATATTGAAAGAATATAATTTCTTCAATATTCTTATTATAAATCAGTCTTCAGATTACCCTGCAATATTAAAATTTTTAAGGACTGGAGATTACACTTCTAACCCTTAAAGGGCAGAGTCCTTATCCTTGAGTCTCCCTGATCAGGAAACTATGACTTAATATTGTAGGGAGGCCACAGCAAATTGGTTGGGTGGGATAAACAAATATATGTGTTTAATTATCCCCACTCCAGTTGGCGTCAAGCCAGCTGGGCCGTGCAGTCGGATGCTTGCCATAAAGGCAGCACATTGGCTGGATCACACTATATATAATTATACAGTAGCCAGTAATTTGCAATATAGTACATACTGCAAATAGAAAACTACAGTACGATTATACAGTAGTTATTTCTAACATATCTTGGGTACCCTTGTGCGAGCTCATGCTGGTGCCGCTCTTATATTGAAGGAATAGTGTTTCTTCATTATGCTGATTGAGAAATCAGTCATCCTTACCACACAGTGTTTAGAATGAAAGGTACAGTGAATTATACACTTTTCTACCCCTAGGGGTGAGAATCCCCTTTTAGTTGGAGTTCCTTTGATAAGGGAATCTCTTCACATTTAATACTGAGGGGAGGTAACACCATTTGCTTGCGAAGGATACACAAGTATGAGTCTCCTACTATCCCTTTATAGCTTGCTAACCTAAGCTATTCTGTTAAAATACGACTTTTGATATATTGGCTATCAGTGAGATAATCTATCGTATACTCACTCTGTTTTCCTTTCTTAACAGGAGGAACACCAGATGTCATGTGTTGCAGTCTTCTGCAAAACTAAGAGTAAGTGTTTTTACGGACATAATGCATGCAGGTTTCATGCCACCTGCAATATTATTTCCGAACCCCTACATTATTGGAACGCACAGGCTTGCAAAGTATGTCGGCCAGATTTTGGGAAGGAGGGTAGAAAGCGCCCACGGGAAGAAGAGGAGAATGTCGGGTTGGAATTGTCTCCGTCTATGTCAGCTCTAGAGCCAGCGACATCGATATCTCCGCCTTCTATCCCTCTATTAGATGGAATGGACCAGTTATGGGCTCAAGTGAAGAATCAAATAGAAAACTTGTGCATACATGACGAAAAGCAAGAAGCGAAATGCAATGTAGAGCCTTGTAAAGCTCCTCTTGTCGTTCCTCAGTGGTCATTGAAACGACCCATAGATCAAGACCTTTCGACATGCTCCAAGACCAATCCCTTGAAGTTTGCGGAGGTAATGCCGATTTTAAACGGCAAACTCTACATCTCGGAGAAGATAGGTGCTGTTTCTTTGGACAGAATACAGTTTTAGCCAAGGTTTGATGCTTTCCCTAACTGTTTCGTTAGACTGAAGTATGAACCAAGGTCAAGAAAAGGAACAGAATCAAAGGAGGTTATGAGTCTCGACCATGATAAAGCACAGGCTATCCTACTATGTGTCGAAAGTATTCACACCAGGTAACAGGCACTCTTCCTTTCTTGCTCCTGCTTCAATTTCATTCCCCTTTACGGAAAAAGCATTTAAATATGTTACCGAGGCAGTGGTAGCAGGTAAACCGTGTCCTACACTTGAGGAGTGCTAGCCTGTCACTAGCCTTTCCCAGACAGGAGAAGAACTGGAAGGAATCCCACTTAACCTTTTCAGTAGGAAGACTTGAGGTGGATGTCGCCAGTCGACAATATAAGGATAATCTCCCTAAATTATCCGAGTTTCTCTTACATGATGAACAAGAGACAAGGGAGAGACTTGCAGCCTCCCTATCTCTACAAAACTACATAGAGTTCTGTTCAGCTCATCAAGATACCCCACACATGGTCAAGGTCCTTGGCTACCTTAGTAAAAGACATTTATGCCTTTATAAAGGCTGGAAGAACATGTGGGGAGTTTGTGTTCGCTACCGCGACAGCAAAACACGAAACAAGGAAGCTAATATCTTCAACATCTGGGGTAAAGACCTCTTTCCAGACGAGGTAGTCAGGAAAGTGATTAGGAACCCCACCACGGAGAAAGTAGGACTTCTCCAAAAGTGGGGCATCGTTTCAAAAAGAGAGTCTTCCACGGTTGTGGGCCCCCAACCTAATAGGAAGACAGAAAGGTCTGGAAATTCACTTCGGGCTGTCCAACAGCATGTCACAGTTGCAGCGACAGCGCTGCCACAGGCAAGTGGTCGAAAATATAATCCTACTGATCAGTCGAAGCATAGAGATACTTCTGGAAGGAGAGAGGTTCCTTTAGGATCACTGGGTCCAGGGCCTAATCAAGATAGGACTAAGATGGGAAGCAGAGATGTCTCTACCACCATTTCCTCAACTCCTCCTATAATATATAACCCTCCTGGAGAAGTTTACCTGAGAGCTCTAGAGCATACATGTGGTAAGGAAACTATAGTCCATCGAATTCCAGGGAAGGCCGTTGTGTGTCCACGAGAATGATTAAAGAAAACTCAGTCATTCCAGACTTGTCGCCACTCAACAAGTCCAAATAAAACAACGAGTTCAGAATGTTAATCTATCTGAACATAAGGACACTTTTGCAAAAAGGGGTGCTCGTAGTCTTACCAGACCTGAAAGTCGTCTATTGGCAACTTCTAGTCAATCACCCCCTCCCCTCCTATCTAAGATTCAAGTTACACAAGGTAACGTATTTCCTAAGAAAGATACTTGTCAGACTAGACACAGTCCTAAATATCTTCATAAAATTGGCAGAAACAGTCACGCAATAAATAAGCCTAGGAAAGGTTCAGGCAACAATGTTCCTGGACGTGGGTAGCACCTAAGGTAGCTGGTCTATGAACGTCCAAGGAAATGATCTGGTACCCGGAACATTGCGGATGCAAGATAAGCTTCAAGAAGTCTTGATTTTCTCCAGCTCAGGGGGTTTCAATGGCGAAAAAGCTATTGAAGCCTGTGGTCACACCAACTCTCCTTTCCTTTGGGAATATAAAAGGAGATTACAAGGTCAGTCAAGAGACTCTGGTAATCAGTCAGATTCCCAAAACGCGAACAGGGAGGAGCTCTGATCTCTCTCCAGTTCGCAATAGAGACAGACCCAGTGCTAAGAGCACTGCTGCAAGATGAGTTAAGGGTGTGGAGGAAACAAGCATCAAACGCTCGAAGATATCTAAAAAGACTGGTATCGGTCCTACCTTAATCGCTTCCCTAACAAAGGTCAAAGCCTGGAAGTCCCAAGACCATGTTCGTCCTGTCATGAGTGGAGAAACTCTCTCTACGCAGATCAGACTGTCTACGGCTGATCTGGGACTCCGAAGCGATAACGAGATGCTGTAATCGACAATGCTAGAGAATGTCTCATACAGTCTAGTTGTAGTTAACTATCCCTTCCCTAAAGGGGTGGAACCTGTCAGCAGTTCATGTATATTTAATCCGCAATGTGACAGTGGATGCTCTGCTTAGATTCAAGCTGATAGAGCTAGAATGGTCCACGGACGCAGACCTATTCTCTCCCCGATGGGAACAAGTCCCCGAACTGCAGTCTGACCTCTTCATTACGAGCGTCATTAAAGAACTACCTCGATATGTAGCCCCATAGGAGGATCCTCTAATAAAAATGACAGACATCATGTCTCTGAAATGGAGGGGATAGACTTAGGATTTCCAGTTCATCCCATTCAATCACCTGCTGATGGTCCTCAACATGCTGAGATACTTCCAGGGAGGAGTAGCTCTGTTGGCTCCCAAATAGCCCAAGAGCATTCTTTCCTCTTTGAGGAAGGAACGGAGGCTGAGGCTGTCCCTAGATCTGAACCCAAGATTACTTCAGAATGTTCAGAGATTAATTGCCTTCGATTTATCACAGGGAACCCGAACTCTTTATTGCATTATTTTCTTGCCCTAGTGGTTAGGAAAAGATTTGGGATCTCAAAAGGCAATATAGAATTCTTAGAAGAATACAAGTCTAAGTCAAATAGAAGACAATGAGTCATCATGGAAAAAGTGGGTTGCTTTCGTAAAAGCAAAAGGACCGGAAGAGATTTCAATGAACTTCTGTCTGTCCTTCTTTATCCATCTTCATAACCAATGTTTGGTAGCCAACAAGATAACTACGTGCACGTCAGCCTTGTGCAAGACTTAGGCCTGCAGCACCACCAAAGCCCATCTTTTGGTCTTTGGACAAGGTCCTACATTATGCCTCATCCATGAACAATGAAGATTGTTTGCTTAAGGATCTAACCCAAAAGGTTATTTTTCTGTTCACTATATCCTCAGGGGCTAAAGTTAGTGAAATCGGGGCCCTATCTAGAGATGAGGGCCACATTCAGTTCGCAGAAGTAGGAGAACTGAATCTCTTCCCTGATCCAACCTTTCTCGCTAAGAATGAGCTACCCACTAAAAGGTGGGGTCCCTGTAGAATCTGCCCTCTGAAGGAAGATGTCTCTCTATGTCCGGCCGATAGTGTGTCTAAAGGTCTATCTTCCTAGAACTTCAGACTTCAGGGGAGGACAGCTCTTTAAAGGAGAAACCTCTGGATCAAACTTATCCCTAAAACAACTGAGGGCGAAGCTCACCTACTTTATTCGTAGAGCGGATCGTGACAGTACTCCCGCAGGACGTGATCCGAGAAAGGTTGTCTCATCACTGAACTTCTTTCAGTATATGGACTTTGAGTGTCTTCGTTCATACACCGGATGGAAATCATCCAGAGTATTTTACACAAACTATGCGAAACAGGTCCAGCAACTGAAGCACTATGTAATGGCGGAAGGTAGTGTATTGAAGCCTGCCCCCTAATTACTGTCATAAACAGTTAATTGTTTGGGACTTCTAATGTCCTCGCTCATATACTGGATGAGAATCATCCAGTGTTCTACAAACACTATGCTAAGCAGGTCCATGAACTGAAGCATCATGTGGTGACGTCGGGTAGAGTATTTAACCTGCTATCTAATTCTGCGATGAACAGCTAATTGAATGGGACTGTCAATTAAAGGCAGAAGGGGTCATCTCTCTTAGTGTGACCTTCTTTGAATAAGTGTTACCATGGTGACACTAACTCTGTTGAAAAATCCCAGGTGTGGAATTATACAGATAGCACTAGTGCCGTGTGTCAATAGAAGGTAACCGGTACAGAAATTATGAAGAGAAATTTTATTATAAATTTTCTTCATTCTGAGAGTGGCACTCATCATTTCTTTCTTCTCAAGAAAGAAATATAATCTCTGTACATGTTACATGAATAATTCCGTTATCATGCTACATTCGTTTTACCTGCTAATTCACTTAGTTATTTATTGAAAATAAATGTCTATTAGAATGTAATTGCGTCCTAATTCACCCAACAATTGCATGATTAAAAGTCCAGAGTATGTATTCTTCATATATTTGTATGCTCACAAACAATGGATGTAAGAAATACTGATAAGTATTTGGCAATATACACAAACTACGAGATGGTTTGTACATCCAGTGTATACTTCTGTTTGTTCATATAATATATGCTAACCTTGAGACTCCTTTTCTACTGTCTAGAATGATTCTTCCCTATAGGGGGCAGGAAGCACTAACATTGTGTAAGATTAGTGATAATGACGGAAAACGGTAACGTCATTTGTTTCGATTGGTTCAAATGATCATAGAAATGTTGTCCCAAGGTTAAGGCACTGATTAAAATCCACAGATACACTAATGCTCTGGTATGCTTCCATCAGGATGACATGGCTTGAGCCCAAAAAACCGATTTTGAGTGAAGCGAAAAATCTATTTTTGATTGAGATCACCATGTCGTCCTCATGGACCCACCCTTCTTTTCTAAAATAAAAGATCTTCACAGTATCCCTCCCCAAGGTATTGTATATCTGTAGCACCATGCTCAATGCTACAAGGAATATCCGCCATCTAGGGAATGGCGCTGTTGTGGTGGTCAATAGTAGTACGAGAACTGGGGTAACCTTAATACGGCTACCCTTCAATTCAGCCACGTCCCCTCTCGAAACAGATACGCTATTAGGGGTGCAAATTGCTATGTAGCATGTGAAGAATATATCCTCTGATATTATGCGATATCCTTGAGATAGAATTTAAGGATATTCTTTCCAGGAGTTAGAGTTCTGTGACCTGAATGTTTAATTCTCTGGGAATATCACTGTAGTAACATATATCCCTTAGGAAGCTACTTTAGGAACTTCTTTCAGGACGACATGGCGATCTCACTTAAATTTCTGTTATATTTCCCCTTCCATTAACTCTGTGCATTTGCTTAAAGACATTAGTAATTTAGGTGATGGTAAATTTGGTAAACTTTAAATGATCCAATGTAGCATTTAAGGCTTCAGTTACTTACAGTATTTGAACATTGATAACTGTTTAGGGCAGGACAAATATTTTTTTCAGTTGAGTAAAAACTTTTGAATGTATCTTTGATTAACAAAGATTTTTTTTTTTTTTTTCAAATCATTATTCGTGACTACATTTATTTCTTAAGAGGTTTAAACATTCGAAAGTTTAACTATTTGAGTTCTTGCCTTGTCAAAACACTAAATTCAATCCATCATTATGTTCACTAAAGGAATATAGAAATTTACAGAACCTTCTGTTTACAGTAATTCCTTATTTATTGGGACGGGACCTGAATGGCACCAATATCATTTATGGCAGTTTATTTGTAGTCCTATACAGGGCCTTTTAAATATTAACAATATTAAATGTAAAAGTATATTAAAAATCTAGAATGATAACTTTTTTATTCAACACATAATACCAACATATCTTGCCGTTTTAAAAGATGCATTGTCCGTTAGCAGAGCATATCATCTTTTTCTTCAAACGTACTGCCAACTTGTTCGTGCATGTAATATATAACGAAGATATCCAGTATGCAGAATAATATCGAAAGGCTAAAGGTTAGTTATTGCTTATTTTCCCTAATACTCTGATGAAAGGAAAAGACCACAGAGGATACAGTACT
>NC_090732.1:33111241-33116241 GCF_036898095.1 Palaemon carinicauda | reverse complement strand
GCGAAGTAGGCCCATTCTCTGATGATAGTCTTGATTCCACGGACCATGTAATTAAGGGACGTACCGATAAAACCATCTGCTGCAACGAAGTTTTGGGAATAGGACGTGGATCCTGTTCGGGCATGATACATTTTAAGCCGGCCTTGTCGTATCGTATCCACGACCCCTTGTTCAGTCTGCAATTGAACTTATTATCGTCAAAGGGATAAAGCTTTTTCAGACAATTTTCATGTGTATGGGAGAGAGCACCGTCTAGCACTATACCTAACTCGCATGAATCCATTGAATTTTTATGGAATTCAAAGGAGTCAACTGTACATATTTTTTTATTCATTGCATCTGAACAGAGAGTTAATTGATTTAAGTCTTTAATGACCGTATATGTTTCCTTGTCTGAGGAAATCAATACATGTCCTGTCAAACTGGATATTACTGGATTTGAGTGATTTATCATGAAAGTCGGAAATGGTGATATCCTGTAAGATTGCCAGGCATCGGAATAATCAAAGGGAATTGTAATCATAATCCTATGATTTTCAACGCTTACTGTAATTAGGCTGTAATAAAATTCTAACCTACGTGCGTCTAACAAAGGAACATAACCTAATTTCTCCCGTCCGTTCTCCACAATTAACGTTAAGTCTCTTATTGGCAACAAATGGGGTGACAGTACACCTTTAGTCGCTAACGTGATAGCTTCCACATAGTCTTTTGATTTTTCAATGAAATGTGCAATTCTATTATGTATATGATCTATTTTTGAATCATAATACGTTAACGTTGCCAACAAATCCTGTACTTCCATAATCTGACTGATATTACTAGAATGTTCGTTCACCAAACTCATAATTTGATTAATTGAAGCTAACTGATTCCTTAGATCTGACCTAATCAATTCTTTTTCATGAGTCAAAAACTCAATTTTCTTATTTTGATTACTAATCTTAAGACGATTGGAAATCCCTAAGCCTAAACTTGCAATAGAACCAAAGAGGTTTAGTGCAGCAAAAATAAACGGGTTACGTTTCTCAAGATTATCGTGTCTTACTGTCCACATCAAAAAGTCACAAGCCAAAGATTCTGCCTCGTAAGTCTTATTTTTCAAGTCGTCGGATAGCATCTCCGCAACTTTTAGTGTCTATGCAAGCGAACTCTCTGTATTAAAAGGAAAGTGTCTTCTCTGCATTTCATTTAATGAAACAGCAAACCTTGAAATAGCACTCTTTAAGCTAGTGACGTCATTCTCTGGGAGAAAAATTGCTTGCATACGTACTTCAACAACTACATTACTTGATGTAATAAAAACGTCTTCTTGTCTTTTTACTATAGTGCCATATTTAAAATCTATACTTTTAGTTTTAGAGCTCATCCCACACGAGAAAAATGTCTGAGCAAACAATATCACTCCTAACAAAAAAAACTTCATCTTGGAAACCTGTAACGAGAAAAACATATGTAATTACTCCTGTATTAAGAAGAAAAAACTTTTAACATATAAGGTTCACAAAAACAAAACAAAAAATACAAATTTTTCCTTCACTTCTTTCCCTCTTATTTTAATTTCTTATGTGAGCCAATGGTACGATTCTCTCATCAGTGGGTTGGGATACGTTTTGAACTCTAAACCTATTGGCCGTTAATGTTTCCAAAATGTTAAATGGGCCTTCAAACTTAGGTGTTAGTTTATAATTGAGTCATTTACGTACATTTACCTGTATGTATACATTATCACCCACGGTATATGTTTTAGTTGGCTTCGCTATATTATCATGATTCCTTTTCATTATGATTTATGACTCTTCTAAATTCTTTTGAAGGATATCAAAACGACGTTTGCTTGCATTTATACATTCTTTTAAAGGATTTGATAAATTAGTTGTAGGCGTTAATACATGGAAAGGCGTTCTAACTGGGGTACCATACAATGCCTCGTGCGGTGACATTTTGATTGAAATATGATATGAATGATTCAGAGTACTCAGTACCGCAGGTATTGCAATATCCCAGTTGGGGTCTGATCCCCCTAGTGTTACTCTTAATATGTTTAAAACCTTCCTATTCGCTCTTTCCACTAGCCCATTCTATTCTGGGTGATAGATCATAGTATTGATTTTCTTTATGCTAAGGAATTCACACAATGAGGTAAGAAAGTGATTATTAAATTTTCCACCGAGAGTGTGAGATTATCATGTGTGGAATTCCATGTTTACAAATGTAACACTCGTAAAACTTCCTAGTGCATTCAATCGCAGTTTTAGTTTTAAGCGCTATTAGTTCTGTATATCGAGTCAAAGCATCTACAACTACTAAGAGGTGTTTATTTCCTCTGTCTGACTCGTAAAATCCTGTTAATAAATCTAAATTTATCCTTTCAAAGGGTTGATTGGGCATGGGATAAGCCCGTAGGCTGACAGGTGTTTTCGTGTGCCCTTTGTTTTCCTGACAAGTGCGACAATTAGCTATGTATGCCAATAAAACAATGATTTGGCTTTCTGTGACATCAATGAGAACCCAGGATGTCCATGCAATGGGTTTGCATGCAACCAATTTAGGACAGTGGATATAAGTGAGATTGGTACCACTACCTGGTCGTTAGTCACATGTGGTGTATTGCGGGTTTTCCATGTCACGGATCTACACAGAATATTGTCTTTGATTATATAATTCTGTTGCGTATAATTTATATATTCCTTTTCCTTACAATTGCCTTTCAAAGCATTTATAATTTTTTCTAATTTCTAATCTTTTCTTTGCTCAGTCTGTAATAATTCAGCACTCCAGCCCAGATCTTCTTGTTCAGATATCGTTTTAACAATAGGCATTGATGTTGATATATCTATTAATTCAGCTAAAGGCTCTGTACAAGATGACACAGGTTGCATGATAATGCATCAGTAATGATATTTGCTTTCCCTGGTAAATATACATTATATATATATATATATATATATATATATATATAAAAATATATATATATATATATATATATTTGAATACCTACATGTTCAGTATATAAACAAATATATTTATATATGTATATATATATATATATATACACATATATATATATATTTATATATATATATATATATATATATACATAGTATATATATATATATATACATATATATATATTTATATATATATATATATATATATGTGTGTGTGTGTGTCTGTGTGTATGTGTATGTGTATACGAAGTTATATATATATATATATATATAAATATATATATATATACAGTATATATATATATATATATGTGTGTGTGTGTGTGTGTGTGTTTGTGTGTGTGTCTGTGTGTGTGTCTGTGCGTATGTGTATGTGTATATGAATTTATATATATATATATATATATGTGTGTGTGTGTGTGTGTGTGTATAAATATAGATGTATAAATATATATATGTATATATATATATATATATATATATTTATATGTATTTATGTATATATATATATATATATATATATAAACACTTTTATATATACGTCTCAAACCTAAAGTAATAAAGAAATGATGTGTACTCCCCTTCGTTTTGCTTTAAAGTCTGGCATGACTTTCCTAAAATGAATACTGTAGATATCTTAGTGGAAAATACCTTTCCAGTTAAAGAAAAAGGAAGCAAAGATTAATTGACTTTTTTATGTCATACTGTTTAAAAAGGGCAGTGTTTACATTTAGTTGTGCATTCAAAATAAGTTGAATAAGAATATCTCTGGAAATGATATTAAAATAATATATAGTATTTTTGTTCATAATGTAACTTCATGTATGTCAGTCAAACGCCTAACGATATTTCATTCAGAATAAAACAGCATAAAATAGCCTTTTCTAGGTGATTTGCTGATAATGGTTTGGCCTTCCACTCGCTAGGGTTAAGTCACAAAATTGGATGGTCACACACGAGTAATTGTTTGTACCTAAGGTCATAATTTAAATCTAAACAATGGCCTGTTTTCAATTATCCTTTTTTAAAATATGATTTATCTTGAATCTTCAAGGAGCTGATAGCTGAGGGATCCCATTATCTAGTATAAATATGATTTCCTTGTATATTTATTCTCATATGAGTCCGCCGAAGTTACTTATAAAAGTACTGACTCTAGTCAAGCCTTTTTACTTTCTTCTTGTGGCTTCAACATACACACACACACACACACACACACATATATATATATATATATATGTATATATATATATATATATATATATAAATATATAAACTGGATATACAGTATATATATATATATATATATGCATATATATATATATATATATTCATGTAACGATATTTATTTACCTTTTTGCAAAATCCCGGGAGAAGTAACATACCTAATGCAATAACTAACAGTTTGGTAAAGAACGTATTTAACAAATTATCATTTCAAACACACCCACGAATTATGTCAATACTATATCTTCTTTGTCCTTCTTAGCTAAGTATATTACAATTAAAATTAACTGAAAAAAAGACGAAGAAAAGAGGATGCATCACATAAATTGGTGTAACCCACTATTTTGTAAATACAAAAAATATTTCTAAACAAGATCTCTCACAAAAGGAAGAAATAAACATGTTTTGGGAAAAGTAGAACTTCGACAACAACAGTGAGCCTAGAGGCCTGCCTGTAACTGCTGAACATTCGGTTTTAGAGGATGATAACACTGGTTTACAAAGAAATTGAGGCAAGCACAAAATTACCCGTATTTTACCTAATTTGGGGGTGCTTAAATCAAATTTGAAATCCGTTATTACTCATCACTTCTAGTTTTTTTTTTTTTCTTTTTTTTAGATATGCATATTGTGCATTTTTTGCATATACGATACATACAGGCGTATATGCATTCAAGGTTAATTCTAATATTGTGAGACTTATGACTTATTTTTTAGTTATTATGTATTAAATGTAAGTGATTGCATTACATTATATATATATATAATTATATATCAAGACGGATTTTGGCAGTTAGGGCAGCAGGTCTCAATCCACACTCA
>NC_090732.1:33053970-33083970 GCF_036898095.1 Palaemon carinicauda | reverse complement strand
TGAATGTAAAGAGAGTTCTATATGAGAAAGTGATTTTACCAACTGTGATGTATGGATCGGAGTTGTGGGGAATAAAAGTGATGGAGAGACAGAAATTGAATGTGTTTCAGATGAAGTGTCTAAGGAGTATAGCTGGTGTATCTCGAGTAGATAGGATTAGAAACGTAGTGGTGAGGGTGAGAACGGTTGTAAGAAATGAGTTAGCGGCTAGAGTGGATATGAATGTGTTGAGGTGGTTTGGCCATGTTGAGAGAATGGAAAATAGCTGTCTTCTAAAGAAGGTGATGAATGCCAGAGTTGATGGGAGAAGTACAAGAGGAAGGCCAAGGTTTGGGTGGATGGATGGTGTGAAGAAAGCTCTGGGTGATAGGAGGATAGATGTGAGAGAGGCAAGAGACCGTGCATGAAATAGGAATGAATGGCGAGCGATTGTGACGCAGTTCGGGTAGGCCCTGCTGCTTCCTCCGGTGCCTTAGATGACCGCGGAGGTAGCAGCAGTAGGGGATTCAGCATTATGAAGCTTCATCTGTGGTGGAAATGTGGGAGGTTGGGCTGTGGCACCTCAGCAGTACCAGCTGAACTCGGCTGAGTCCCTGGTTAGGCTGGAGGAACGTAGAGAGTAGTCCCCTTTTTGTTTTGTTTATTTGTTGATGTCGGCTACCAACCAAAATTGGGGGAAGTGCCTTGGTATATGGATGGATGGATTTATGCATATACAGTATATATATATATATATATATATATATATATATATATATATATATATATATATATATATATATATATATATATATACATAGTTTTATATATATATATATATATATATATATATATATATATATATATATATATATATATATATATATATATATATATATATATATATATATATATATATATACATATATATATATATATATATATATATATATATATATATATATATATATATATATATATATATATATATGTATATATATATGTGTGTGTGTGTGTGTGAGTGTGTGAATATGTGTGTCTGTGCAATATACAAACACTATATATATATATATATATATATATATATATATATATATATATATATATATATATATATATATATATATATATGTATATATATATATATACCGTATATATACATATATATATATATATATATATATATATATATATATATATATATATATATATATATATATATATATATATATATATATATATATATATATACACACACACACACATATATATATATATATATATATATATATATATATATATATATATATATATATATATATATATATATATATATATATATATATATATATATATATATATATATATATATATATATATATATATATATATATATATATATATATATATATATATATATATATATATTGTAAGCGTGCCTGGCGCCAATCCTGGCTCTATCTGTATCCCTTTCTGAGTAGCTTAACAACTCGGTGTTTTTTCCTGTGTTTCTCGCAAATCTTGGATTTATTCAGCTTTTCATGGCTTCTCCAACTTCGTCGGCCTCCGATAAGTTGAGTACCATTTTTTTTATGTATAAATGCAGGCTCTTGGTAAATTTTTAAGTGTATCAATAGGAATAGGATTAATCTTTGTTACAAGAGCCTTAGCCTACCGGTGGCGTCATGGACGCTGTCGCTCGCTAGGTATGAGTTTTAGTTAGCCAGAGCGACATTCCCGGTTGTTTTGCTTTAATAAATTTTATCTATTTAGCGTTACATAGGATTTCCTTTCGTGCTTTAGTATTATTTTGGCAGAGTATTTGCCAACTTTGGCCTATGCTAGGCCATGTAGCCTAGTCGTTTGGTCCTAGTACTTTCTGCATTATTTTGGTTTTCCGAGTGTATTAAAATTTTATTGAAGCTTTAGGCTGTTTTTTATACATTTAAGATTATGTTGAATATTTCCAAGATAGTATACGACTGAGTTTCGGTGATTTAGGTAATCGACTCTCTTGGTGCCTAGGCTATGTTGCTTATGGAACCTTAGTATACTTTCTCATACTCCCCGGTTGCTTTCTTTTCTTCGGAGAAGTTAGGCAATCCCTTTCCCTCTGTTTAAGCCTTGGGCTTATCCCTAAGTGGTTTATCTGAATTAACTTTCGATAAAACTATACTGGGGTGTTACTGTACCTTATTGTTCCAGTAAGTCTGGTTTCAGAGTGGGACATAACAACAGAGTTTTCAGTCTGAGTCTGTGTTCGTCTGGCTTGGGGTAGAGTCTCCCTCGCTGGCCTGACACAGACATAGGAGGCTTAGCCTCCTTTGGTCACTACCGAAGGTTTCTGTATGAGATGATTCCTTCTTTTGTGATCTAGCAGACTAGTCCTTGTTGCTGTTCTCGGTGGGAGGATAAGATTCTTTCCCTGGGAGTAGCAACACCTTCCTTGCTTTGGTTCTTTGGGAGCCGGCAAGTATTGCTGGCCTCCCTCCTTGGATCTCCCTTAGGCTAAGATGAGTTTCCTTGGCTGCGGGTGATCCTTCACTAAAGCAAGGTTGGTAGGATCCTCTTTTGTCCCTTCCCCCTCTATCTCCGTAATGGCGTAGCCATTACAGTACTGTACGTCATTCTACATCTGTACCTAGGATAGGTTAGGATGTGGAATTGACTCAGTCCTTTGCCGGCCGGCGGAGACTGCCGGCCGGCAAGGGTCTGCTGAGTGCTGCCCGGACCTACCTTGGTCCCTCATCCATGCCTGCCTGTGAGTCAGACGGCATTGGTCAGGAAGCCTGAATTAGATTCTCCCCTTCCTTATATGCACTCTTTCGGATTTCTCGGGCTTGGAGGTTGTTTACGCTCTTATCCCGGCATCCATTCTGTTTTCTTCTAGTGGTGTACCCGACCCGGCTGCCGGCCTCCGGGCAGTCGTAGTCCTCTGGTTCTTTTGCTGCTGGCTGGCATCGGTTGTGTACCTTTGCCGGCCGGCTAATGTCAGCCCTTGTCTGCCGGTCGCCAAGAGTGTGGCCGGCAGCTGGGTGCTACCATGTGTAGCCGACATGGGCTGTTGCCGGCCGGCAGTTACTGCCGGCCGGCACATGCATTTGAACCAGCGTTCTGCCACTTTATAGCTGTTAAGTAGTATACTTTAAAGCTAGTTATGGTGTGTGACATAACCTTCTGTACTGTACCAGTATTCTTCAGTATAACATATACTGTAAGAGAAATACTATAGTATAAGTTTTGGTACAGCACTGTGTGTTCTAACACCTTTGTGTTGTCTTGCACAGCCCTTTGCTGTTACCTTACAGATAAGAAAGTGAGTTCTTTCTTGTCTATTATCCAGGATTTTAAAATCATTGCTTAGGTGTGAGCTCCACCTGTTTCCTCTGGAAACTTTGCATTGGTTATTCTAGAAGAGATTAACCATTCGATTTTATTATCTGGAAGGCTGCAACAATTGGTTGTGAAGGAAACACAAGTGTGTGTCTTTCCTTTCTGAATTGTTATGCTAAACTATGCATATCCAGTGATACATAGTTCACTTGATACTCATGGAAATTTCTTCTCTTTACAGGAGGACCCTCCGAAGTGCGGAAGTGTTTTCTGCAACGTCCGCAGTGAGACCCTCTGCGGACATGAGTTTTGTAGGAGGCACACAGCATGCGCTGTCTCCAAGGGTGATCTCCAGTATTGGGACCCCCAGGTATGTACTGTGTGCATTAACCTGATTACTGAGGCCTTTGATTCCCCTAGGACGGCGGAATCAAGGGATATAGCAAGGGAGAAGCTTCTTACCTGGGTAAGGGGCTTCCAGAAGAACACCTCTGGACCTTATCTTCCAAGTGAGAAGATGAGGGCGTATCTTTTCCCTAGGGCATCAGCTGATGCAGTGATTCCCCAGCCTCAAGAGGAGATTCCCCAAGTTCAGATCCAGGTGGATGCTGAAGTCGCGGTCGCTATGCAAGACATCCAGTTGGATGACAGGATGTCTGACGTGGACGAGCGTCTGGAGGAAGACCTCCTGGCAGAAGTCCAGGATGAAGTTCAAGCCCCAGATGTTGTAGAGGAAGAGGTCGACGAGGTGTCGGCTACTCCGGTTCAGATCCCGGAGCCTATTCCCTCAACATCGGCCGGTCTCCTCCATTGTTGGGATGATCCAACAAATGCAGAAGGAGAATCAGGAGAAGGAGGCTGCAATGGAACTGCAGATGCAGAGATTTGCAGCATCACATGGGCCCCAGAAAAGGCTCAATGTGAAAGACCTTCCCTTGTGCTCAGATGCTAACCCATGGAGGTATGCTGAGCACATGCCGATGACGACTGGAAAGATCGTCATTTCGGATGAGTTGGGCTCAGTTCCCCTAGAGGAGGTGGAATTCTGGCCCAGTAAGGAGTCATATCCGGACTGTTATGTCCGGCTGAGGAAGGAACCCGCTTCAAAGGAGGAGGCAGAGCCGAAGGAGGTCATAGTGATGGACCATGCTAAGGCTCAAGCTTTGCTTTCATCCTCGATGAAAGAGAGGGGCTTCACAAACTCAAAGGTAGCTGCATTGAGTAAGAAGCTCCCTTCCTTTGTGTCCTCTCCTGCTAGAGCCTTCCCCTTTTTACAGAAAGGGTTTGCGGCTGTACTAAAAGCAGTTGAGGCCGGCAAGCCTTGCCCCTCCCTGGAGGAGTGTAAACCCTTGTCGCTTGCCCTGCCTATGGACCACAAAGACTGGAAGGACGTCCATCTTACCTTCTCAGTTGGGAAGTTGGAGGCTAATATTGCCGGACGTCAGTTCGGCGAGGACCTCCCTAAAGTGTCTGACTCTCTTCTTCGGAAAGAGTTCGAGACAAAAGAAAGACTGGCTGCCTCAATGGCAAGTGACCCCAAGGTCCATGAAATGTTCATGGTAGTGGACAAGACTCATCTGGCCACAGTGACGAAGGATCTTTATAGCTTTGTAAGGGCGAGGAGAGCTTGTAGGGAGTGTGTTCACCTCGGCTACGGTGAGGCACGAGCCAAGGAAACTAGTCTCCTCCAACATTTGGGGCAAAGACCTTTTCCCTACCGATTTGGTCGAAGAAGTTGTTAATAGGGCCGCCACTGAGAATAGAAACCTTCTCCAGAAGTGGGGCCTGGCAATCAAAAGAAAGTCTTCCCCGGATGAGGGTGCCTCAACCAAAGAGGAAGACTATGAGTACTATGCTACCATCTCGGCCAGCCAAGCTTCTTAAACAGCAACAGCAACTGCAATTGCCATTGCCTTCAGTGCCCCAGATGGTGGCACAAACCCCGACCACATTCCAGTGGGTACCCCAGGCCGTGTCGACACAGTCCACGGCATTCACCCCAACGTTCGAAGGGCAGTCTACTTCCTTTCGAGCAAAGCCTACAGGAGCAGCCAGAGGCTCGTCTAGGCGCCCTTCAAGGGGAAGGGGATTCAGGGGTGGTCGCGGTCAGGGAGGCAAGACCTCAGGACAGCAGTCCAAGTGAGATGATGCCGGTAGGAGGGAGACTTCAGAATTTTCGGGATCGGTGAACCTTCGATCCCTGGGCCCACAGCCTACTCAAGAACGGACTGAGCTGGAGCTGGTACAGCACTCCACCCCCGTGCCCTCGGTTTTTCCAACACTCCACCCCCGTTCTGGAGGAGTACGTTCAAGAACTGCTGGAGAAAAAAGTGATCCGAAGGATGAAGTCCATCAAATTCCAAGGGAGGCTGTTTTGTGTTCCCAAGAAAGACTCGGAAAAGCTCAGAGTCATTCTGGACTTGTCGCCACTCAACAAGTTCATAGTGAATTGCATATTCAAGATGCTAACACTGCAACACATAAGGACATTATTGCCCAAGAGGGCATATTCCGTATCCATAGACTTGTCAGACGCCTATTGGCACGTTCCAATCAACCGTCGACTCTCCCCCTACCTAGGGTTCAAGCTACAACGAAAACTATACGCCTTCAGAGCCATGCCATTCGGGCTAAATATAGCCCCAAGGATTTTCACGAAGCTTGCGAGCGTAGCTCTCAAACAATTACGCCTAAAGGGAATTCAGGTAGTAGTCTACCTGGACGACTGGCTGGTGTGGGCAGCATCCAAGACAGAATGCTTGGAAGCTTCCAGTCAAGTGATCCAGTTCCTAGAGTATCTAGGCTTCAAGATCAACAGATAAAAGTCTCGACTTTCTCCATCTCAAAAGTTCCAGTGGCTGGGAATCCACTGGGACCTAATGTCACACGGTTTCTCCATCCCGGCGAAGAAAAGGAAGGAGATAGCGGGTTCTGTCAAGAGACTTCTAGATTCCGAAAGGATATCAAGACGCGAACAGGAGAGGGTACTGGGCTCTCTCCAGTTTACTTCGGTGACAGACCCAGTGCTAAGAGCACAGTGGACCAACCGTGTTTCACACAATTGTACATAATTCCTTTTGTATATATTATGCTTGTATCTTCGCTCCTCCCTCGCACTAAAACGAGCATGAAAATTCCTGTCTGGTTTTTCCTCTGTGATATTGTCTGTCTTGTGAACTTGTCATGTCCTGTTGCCTTGAGGTTTTGTATATAAGGAGAGTGTTCCACAACAATATAACTCAGTCGTTTCCAATCTGCCTTTGATTTCACAACTCTTCTCTCGGCCGTCACATTGGTGACCCCGGAAGTCGACTCGCTCCCACCACCTTCCACCCCCACCCCCTCGCCCCTTTATCGTTGGTACTATGGCGGACTCTACGGCAGTTGGTGCTGCGGCCGCTCCATTCAAACTTTCATCGTTTGCCAGCAGAGAGGCGTTTGCTTGGTTTCAGCGCGCAGAAGTCCAGTTTCGTATCAGGGGCGTGACTCGCTCAACCAAAAAAGCGGATTATGTTCTCGCGGCGATACCCGAGGACACCTTCCCAGAAATATCCGACTGGCTTTGTGAACAAGGAGACACCCCAATAGCGTATGACGACCTCAAATCATACCTTCTGCAGCAGTACTCGCCGTCGCCAGCCGCCCGTATAGCAAAGCTTTTTCAGCTCTCGCAACAACCGTTGGGGGACCAAAGGGCTTCGCTTGCCCTCAGGGAAATGACCAGTATTGCTCGACTTCAACATGCCGCAGACGGCTCTCCTCGCGAGGTGAACCTACTCCGTGCCCTTTGGATACGCCGTTTACATGAACCTGTGTGCGCTGCCATACCCGATGTCGATAGTTTACCCATAAAGGACTTGATGACCAAAGCAGACGCCCTTATGGACAGCCACTTCAAGACCTCCATCAACGCCTCCACCCCTGATGACGAGGATGCCTATTCAACGTCAACCGAAACTGACATGAATGCCGTAGGACATACACGCCTACCCCGTGACGTGCCGAAGCGGCGACAAAGCTGCCCACCACCCACCAATCGCTCGCGCCCCAACGAACGACTTCTACGGCCACTTACTACCTCCCATCCACCGCAGTTTTGCTACTACCACTTCAGATTCGGGGCAACCGCGAAGAAATGTGCCAAAGATTGTCAGTGGCCAAAACACGTGTAAGTAGGCCATCGCTTGTGGCGGTGGCCTCCCATGTTTCTAATCTTTTCTTTTTACAGGATGCAGGAACGGGCATGCGATTTTTGGTAGACACGGGTGCTTGTCGTTCTCTTTTGCCAAGGAAACTCTTCAAGGCACAACGTAGTCTGTCTATATCTGCCGACGTCCGCTTGGTAGCTGCCAACGGATCTGCGATACCCACCTACGGTTACGAGAACCTCACATTATCGTTCGGAAACGGTAAATTCAATTGGAAGTTTCTCGTTGCTGACGTCACAATGCCAATCCTCGGTGCGGATTTCGTCTCTCATTTCCACCTTCTGGTCAATGTCGCCCACTGACGATTGGTCAACGCAGACTCGTACTTGTCGACACCTCTTCAACCCGCCCCCTCTCACCTCGCTCTCCACATCAGCGCACCCACGGATGCCTACGCCCACCTCCTCACGTCATACCCAGAAGTTTTCCGTCCAGAACTTCGCCAAACGCCCACGGATCCTGCCAAGCACGGTATTTATCACCATATCAAGACGACGGGACCCCCAGTCTTCGCAAAATCCAGACGTCTGGCACCGGAACGATTGGCAGCCGCCAAACAGACGTTCGCCGAAATGGAGAAAATGGGCCTTTGCCAAAGGCCTCCAGCCCATGGTCGTCACCCTTACACATCGTTCTGAAGAAAGACGGCTCCCTCCGTCCTTGCGGGGATTACAGGCGCCTGAACATGCAAACAGAACCGGATCACTACCCCCTCCCAAACATTGCCGATGTAACCTCCTACCTGCACAAAGCAAAGGTTTTCTCTACGCTCGACCTCCTGAAGGGGTATTATCAGGTGCCTATGAACTCAGAAGACATCCCCAAGACCGCCATCACCACTCCGTTTGGCATATACACCTTCAATTACTCCTGTTTTGGCCTTCGTAATGCTGGGGCAACGTTTCAACGTCTCATGGATGGCATCTTAGGGGACCTCCCTTTCTGTGTATGTTATGTGGACGACATACTTGTGTTCTCCTCCTCAAAAGAAGAACACCTCCGTCACCTGCGCATCGTGCTCGACCGCCTGCAACAAAACGGCCTTGTAGTCCGGTACGACAAGTGTACCTTTGGCGCCAACGAAGTGTCGTTCTTAGGGCACCGTATCACTCCTGAAGGAGTCCATCCCCTCCCTGAGAAGGTAGCAGCCGTTCAGAATTTCCCCACGCCCTCGACCGTCAAAGCTCTGCAGGAATTCTTGGGCATGATCAACTATTATCACCGCTTTCTGCCAGCCATTGCCGCCATTCTTGCTCCCCTCTACGCCTCCCTCAAGGGCAAGCCAAAGGACTTGAAGTGGGGTCCCCTTCAAGAAGCGGCTTTCTGCAATGCAAAGAAGGCCCTATCAACTGCTGCGGCTCTCACTTTTCCTATCCCACACGCCCCTCTCCTTCTCTCCACCGATGCCAGCGACGTCGCTATTGGTGCAGTACTCGAGCAGGTGGTCAAAGGCTCGCCCCGCCCATTGGCCTTCTTCAGCAGAAAACTGTCCAAGGCAGAATCGGGTTATTCTACCTTCGATCGAGAATTGCTGGAGGTGCACTTGGCTGTCCGTCACTTTCGCCATTCCTTAGAAGGTACGCCCTTCGTCATTCGCACAGACCACATGCCTCTGGTGCACACCTTCACTCGAAAGTCTGACGCCTGGTCCGCCCGTCAACGCCGACATCTTTCCGCCGTGGCTGAATACAATTGCACCCTCCAATACGTCCCTGGGAAAATGAATCCCGTTGCCGATGCCCTGTCAAGAAACACGTTGGCTGCCGTTCAACTGGGATTGGATTACAACGCCCTGGCTGAAGCCCAACGACAGGATCCAGATATCAAGCTTGTAGGACATCCTGCACGTCCCTCCGTTGGGAGGATTTTCCCCTCGAAAACTCCAACACCACCCTCTTCTGTGACGTCAGTACTGGTAGACCGCGACCTTGGATTCCTGCTCCCATGCGCCGACAGGTGTTTGATTTCATCCACGGCCTTTCACATCCCTCGTGCCGTTCTACTGCACAGCTGCTGAAGGCAAAGTTCATTTGGTACGGCATTTTTAAGGATGCTAAGGATTTGGTCCGTGCCTGTACTTCTTGCCAAACTTCCAAAGTACATCGACACATGGATTCAGGAGTGGGCACCTTTCCTCAACCTCAGCGTCGTTTTGCACACATTCACGTCGACGTTGTAGGCCCCCTACCCACATCACAAGGACATCGTTACCTGTTTACCGTCATCGACCGCTCCACTCGTTGGCCTGAAGCCATTCCCATGGAAACTGCAACGTCCACCTCATGTACATCTGCCTTACTCTCTGGATGGATTTCAAGATTCGGTATCCCTGAGCATATTACTTCTGACAGGGGAACCACTTTCACCTCTCAATTATGGACGGCATTAGCGAATCTCCTGGGCATCACCCTACATCAGACAACGGCCTACAACCCCGCTGCCAATGGAATGGTTGAACGTTTTCATCGCACCCTCAAAGCAGTTTTGATGTCCCGCTGCAAAGATTGCAACTGGTTTACTCAGCTTCCCTGGGTCCTCCTTGGACTAAGAACCACTCCTAAAGACGCCCTTGATGTCCCGTCAGCCGAAATGGTGTATGGCGACCCGTTGGTCGTCCCTGCCGAGTTTTTTCCTTCTACAACCTCCTCCGACGATCTCCAGTGCATATGTCATGTCGTGGGAAAATTTGCTCCGTGCCGCCAGACTTACAAGCCCCCAGCGAAGCATCACATACCAACGGACTTGCACTCTGCAACGCACGTCTTCCTGCGCAACGACACCAGCAAGCCACCGTTAACACCCCCTTACACGGGACCTTTCCTTGTGATCCGACGCAGTCTGAAAGCATTCCTCCTAAACATTCGGGGCAAAGAAGACTGGGTCTCCATTGATCGTCTAAAACCTGCTTATCTTCTGCCAGATGACCCGCCTACAGTTCGCCTCTCTAGATCAGGGCGCCCTATTTAACATGTACAGTATGTCATTTTTAGGGGGGGAGCCATGTACCAACCGTGTTTCACACAATTGTACATAATTCCTTTTGTATATATTATGCTTGTATTTTCGCTCCTCTCTCGCACTAAAACGAACATGAAAATTCCTGTCTGGTTTTTCCTCTGTGATATTGTCTGTCTTGTGAACTTGTCATATCCTGTTGCCTTGAGGTTTTGTATATAAGGAGAGTGTTCCACAACAATATAACTCAGTCGTTTCCAATCTGCCTTTGATTTCACAACTCTTCTCTCGGCCGTCACAACAGCTAAAGGATGCAACCGGAGTTTGGAGAAGTTAAGCATGAAACGCGCGAAGAGATCTGAGAACACCAGTTCCGCTTCGGCTACGTACTCTTCTCAGGCCTTGGTCCCAAGCCAGACATCTAAAGAAGTCGGTTCTTCTTCAGCCACCTCCCCCGTCGGTGACGATTCACTCAGACGCCTCGAAGGAGGGATGGGGAGGTCACTCTCATCGGAAAAAAGTCCAGGGGACTTGGTCCAAGCTATTCAAGAGCTTTCACATAAACTTTCTTGAAGCTATGGCAGTGCTCCTTACCTTAAAGAAAGTTTACCCGCGTCACTCGATCCACATAAGGTTGGTGATGGACAGCGAGGTAGTTTTGAGATGCTTGAATCGACAAGGATCGAGGTCACCACCTCTCAACCAGGTGATGTTGGCCATCTTCCGATTGGCGGAAAAGAAGAAGTGGTACCTGTCGGCAGTTCACCTTCAAGGAGTCCGCAATGTGACAGCAGACGCTCTATCCAGGTTCACGCCGATAGAGTCGGAATGGTCCTTAGACGCAGGATCATTCTCCTTCATTCTGAATCAAGTCCCAGAACTGTAGATAGACCTCTTTGCGACGAAAGACAACAAGAAGTTGCCCCTGTACGTGTCCCCGTACGAGGACCCATTAGCGGAAGCAGTGGACGCGATGTCCCTCGACTGGAATAGATGGTCCAGGATTTATCTGTTCCCTCCTCACAACCTTCTGATGAGGGTCCTCAACAAACTGAGATCCTTCAAGGGGGTAGTGGCAATAGTGGCCCACAAGTGGCCGAACAGCGTGTGGTTCCCCCTGGCATTGGAACTACGGCTGAAGTTTGTACCGCTACCAGATCCAGTTCTGACCCAGCGAGTCCAGAAGTCGACTGTCTGCGCTTCATTACAGAAAACCCGGACCCTGCAGCTCATGATTTTCTCTCCCTAGCGGTGAGAAAGCGTTTCGGGATTTCGAAAGCCAGGATAGACTTCCTAGAGGAATATAAGTGCAAATCTACTAGAAGGCAATATGAGTCAGCTTGGAGAAAATGGGTGGCCTTTATCAAGGCGAAGAATCCGCAGGAGATCTCGACAGACTCCATGGTCAAGGGCTGGCAGCTAACACGATTTCGGCGTTTAAGTCTGCTTTGACAAGACCCATTCTATATGCCTTCCAGATCGACCTCGGTAACGAGATCTTTAATAAAGTTCCGAAAGCCTGCGCTAGGCTCAGACCTTCAGCACCTCCAAAGCCCATTTTATGGTCTTTAGATAAAGTTCTTCATTTCGCTTCTCTGTTGAGCAATGAGGAATGTGCGTTAAAGGATTTGACACAAAAAGTTATTTTCCTATTTGCACTCGCATCCGGGGCCAGGGTTAGTGAGATTGTAGCCCTCTCGAGAGAGGCAGGTCGTGTTCAGTTCCTGGATGGGGGGGAACTGAACCTGTTTCCGGATCCTGCGTTTCTCGCCAAGAATGAGTTACCCACCAACAGGTGGGGTCCCTGGAGAATCTGCCCTCTGAAAGAAGATGTATCTCTATGTCCAGTAGAATGCCTAAAGGTCTATCTTCATAGAACTTCAGACTTCAAGGGTGGTCAACTATTCAGGGGAGAAACATCAGGCTCAAATTTATCTCTGAATCAACTCAGAGCGAAAATCACATATTTTATTCGCAGAGCGGATCCTGACAGTACACCCGCAGGTCACGATCCGAGGAAAGTTGCCTCATCCTTAAATTTCTTTAATTGTATGGATTTTGAACATCTCCGTTCATACACTGGCTGGAAGTCTTCCAGAGTGTTCTTTCGACACTATGCGAAGCAAGTAGAGGAACTAAAGAGATCTGTGGTAGCAGTGGGACGCGTCGTTAACCCTTCTGTTTAACTCTGCGAGGAACAGTGATTTTAATTGGGACGATTAATTCCAGGGTGAGTGTGTAGTTACTTTCGGTACTACTAACTAAGTGGGGGCACTGAGTTGCCCACGTAGACTGTTCCATTTCCAAAGGTGAACCTAGCATAAGTGCAGACTTGTGTGCCGAGCGTTTTCTAACGCTAATGTGACTGATTTGTAATACAGACTTTTATGACTTTGATACCTCGGTATCTTAAAAGTGGCAATAATGTTTTTTCTTTCAGATAAACAAGTTCTGTTCACTATCATACTTATGCTTAAAGTTTTGGGTTATCCTCTTCTAATATATATATATATATATATATATATATATATATATATATATATATATATATATATATATATATATATATATATATATATATATATATATATATATATATATATATATATATATATATATATATATATATATATATATATATATGTATATAATTGTTGTTAACCTGGGTATTTATTGTTTGTCAATAAACTTGTTCTTGAGAACCTTGCGTCTCCTTCACTTGTGTCAATTTATTGGTATAATTGAGCATTCATTCTATGTACTTTATCTGGGATAATTCTAATAGAATTGTTCCTTTATGCAAGCTATGTTGCATTGGTTTATGCTTTCCCTTAACGGGAGGACTCCGTCCCAGAAGGGGACGGTGGCGGTTTTACAAGTTTCCTCCTATGCAGATATAAACCTTTGTCCAATACAAGTATTGTGCGGAGAACTGGTCGATATTTCATATTGACGCAGTGGTTCGTTACAAACTATGCTTTACTTAATATAGGGTGAGACCACTATATTAGCTTGCCTGGTATTCATACATAGGTATATGTACTCTTCAAGACTTTTCCAGAGTCTAGTAGGACTCTTCCCTGTAGCGGGAAGGAAGCTCTAACATGGTTTATGGTTAGTTGAAAAGATGTATAACGGTAACATCTTAGGTCTCTAGGTCTAGTCAACCGGGAAAAATTATCTCCGGGGAGTACGGCACGTTCTGAGAATCCGCAGATACAGTAATGCTCTGGTATACTTCCATCGGGACGACATGGCTTGAGCCCAAAAAACGGATTTTGAGCAAAGCGAAAAATCGATTTTTGGGTGAGATGGCCATGTCGTCCTGATGGACCCGCCCTTCCCTTTCTATGAAAGGGCCGTAGGACCCCTCCCTACATACAGTATCTGTGGCACCTCGTGTACGCTACAAGGAATACAGATGGCCCCAGGATTGGCGCCAGGCACGCTTACAAAACTGGAGAAGAGGGAGCCTTGGGGGCGGCTCCCCCTTTTTCTTTCCCGTTGTCGTTTCTTGCCAATTGACCCCTCGATGTGTAATCTCTGTTTGGGGTGCAGATTGCCATGTGGCGTGTCAAGAATACGTCCTCTGATATGTCGCAATATCCCTTTCATTAGGGATATTCGCTCCAGGAGTTAGAATTCTGGGTACCTTAAGGTAAATTCTCTGGGAATATCGCCGTAGTTGTAATATACCCTAGGAAGCTACCCTATAGGAACTTCCATCAGGATGACATGGCCATCTCACCCAAAAATAGATTTTCCGTTTCGCTAAAAATCCGTTATATATATATATATATATATATATATATATATATATATATATATATATATATATATATATATATATATATATATACATACTGTATATATATACATATATATATATATATATATATATATATATATATATATATATATATATATATATATATATATATATATATATACATATATATATATATATATATATATATATATATATATATATATATATATATATATATATATATATATATATATATATATATATATATATATATATATATATATATATATATATATATATATATATATATATATATATATATATATATATATATATATATATATATATATATATATATATATATATATATATATATATATATATATATATGTATATATGTATATATATACATATATATATATTTTAAGTATATATATATATATATATATATATATATATATATATATATATATATATTATAAAGATATATATATATATATATATATATATATATATATATATATATATATATATATATATATATTATAAAGATATATATATATATATATATATATATATATATATATATATATATATATATATATATATATATATATATATATTATAAAGATATATATATATATATATATATATATATATATATATATATATATATATATATATATATATATATATATATATATATGTGTGTGTGTGTGTGTATATATATATACATACGTGTGTGAGTTTGTGTGTATATATGGCTGTGTCTGTGTAATATACACACACTTGATATATATATATATATATATATATATATATATATATATATATATATATATATATATATATATATATATATATGTATATATATATTTATATATATATATATATATATATATATATATATATATATACATATATATATATATATATATATATATATATATATATATATATATATATATATATATATATATATATATATATATATATATATATATATATATATATATATATATATATATATATATATATATATATATATATATATATATATATATATTTATGCATACACAGTATACATATATATATATATATATATATATATATATATATATATATATATATATATATATATATATATATATATATATATATATATATATATATATATATATATATATATATATATATATATATATATATATATATATATATATATATATATATATATATATATATATATATATATATATATATATATATATATATATATATATATATATATATATATATATATATATATATATATATATATATATATATATATATATATATATATATATATATATATATATATATATATATATATATATATATATATATATATATATATATATATATATATATATATATATACTGCATATATATATATATATATAATATATCATAGAGAAATCCTTATGATCACTAATCTCAATTTCCACTTCATGAATTATTTTAAACACTTGTTCTGGGTCATTTATCTTGTTGGAAACATTTACATTGAACAAATTCCACCATCCTTTTAAGGTTTTCTACATTCCTATTATTATTTTTTATTAAAGTGCTTATAATATTACCGTTTTGGTTAGCCCATTTCTCGATTAGTTCTAAACGATCAGTTAAACTTTTAACATCGCTTTCTCACCACTCCAAACAAAACACTAAATGCACTACCTAAAAAAGGTAATAAAGATCTCTTGTTTCTTTGTGGCCTGATAATGTCTTCAATTTTACCTTGTAAGTTTCTTGATAATTCTACAAAGGCCGAATCACTATGGGTTAGTATACACGTTCGTATTTCTTTATCTAACTGTTTCAAATGTTCTTCCCTTTCTAATATTGAATTGACATTGGTCTTTACTACAGCAAAATCTGTCAACAGTTCACCTTTTCCATGTGTTTGTATCAAGGCCCCACTTTTAGTGTCTATTTCACAAGTGACACCAACCACTAGGGGTAGGATCAGATGGATGTTTTTCTACCTCTTCCTGTAGAATTTGAGAGTACCATGGATTAGTTTTTACAACCTTTAAATGATTCCAATGGGCATACCTTACATCTAAACTCTTTTCCTGTATCAGTTTAAATTTATCATTCTTTTCCCTTTCTAACACTCGATAAGGACCTTCAAATGTGGGAGACACCTTTTCATTTAGTCCTTCCTTTACATGTACCTTTATATATACTTGTAAACCTAACTTCATGTCGGTACTGGAACTAGTTGTGTCATAGTATTTTTTATTTACCTGTTTCCCTTTTTCTAGAGATTGACTGGTGTTTCTTATTATTTAAAAGGTTCTTTGTAGTTTCCAATCTATATAGTCCTGGTAATCATATTTGTACCTAAGAGGTTTTGCGTCATCTAACAATGAGTTAGGCAGTCTTTTCTTAAAACCATAAAGCAAAAAGTGTGGGGTTTCTCATACCGTCTCATTCACTGTGTTATTCAAAGTAAACTGAACATCCTCTAAAGCTACATCCCAATCTTCTGTAGTTGGACTAATGATAGTTCGCAGTACATCCAGTATCTTCTTATTTGCCCTTTCTACTATCCCATTTGAACTCGGCTTATAAGGAGTTATCTCCCATTTCTTAATCTCAAAAAATGCACAAAGCTTCTTTATTACTTCACTAGTAAATTCGGGTGCATTATCAAACAAAAGTACCTCCGGACACGAATGTCTTGTAAGTATTCTGGTCTTTAAAGTTTCTGCAACCTAAACAGCAGTTCTATCTCTAACTGGAATAATTTCTATGTACCGAGTCAAATAATCAATGGAAACCAGTATATTCTTATTTCCTCTCAAAGTTTTCGGAAAGGGTCCCATATGATCCATCTGCACTACCTCAAAAGGGTTTAAATTACCAGGATATTTTTATAAAGGAGCTCAGATATTTACATGACCTTTATGCCTATTACAAGTTCCATTCATTTACAAATTCTTTTGCTTCTTCATTGCACTTAGGCCAAAAATAATTCCTACTTATTGTTCTCAGAGTTTTTTTGATTCTTGTATGTCCTGCAACTTGTGGGTATGTGTTATAGCTAATACTTCCTTAGTCAGTGTGTCAGGTACATATAGCCTAGGACAAGCACTCCTATCCTTAGCTTTCTTGTATAATATCCCATTTATTAATTCAAAATATGACCTAGAATTTTTATTCTCCTATTATTTTTCTGATATTTGCTTGTTTCCCTTGTTCTATTTTTACTCTCTAAATCTAAGTCTATAACCTGACAGCTGAAACAAAAGGTGTTAGTCGTGATAATTCTTTCAGTATCCTCCTGTGCTCTTGATAATCAATATGCTAAAGTATTAAACTTACCTGGAATGTATCTAAATTCTGGAGCAGACTCCATCAATTGAACTTTAACTTATTAGTGAAAGCTCTTTTCTTAAATAGATCACAGATGGGTTTATGATCGGTAAGTACATTTACTTTGTGTCCTACCAAAATGTGCCGAAACTTTCTCAGTATCCAATAAATGGCTAAGCATTCCTTTTCTGTAGTATTGTAATTTCGTTCGGCCGCATTTAAGACTCTACTTGTATAATATACTACCCTCATTCTGGTTTTTGCTTTCTGTAACAAAACTGCTCCTATTCCTGTATTTGAAGCATCACATGCTAAGTAAAACTACTTGCTAAAGTCTGGATACACTAAGATAGGTTCTCGGATTAATTTCTCCTTCAACTTTTGAAAAGCCTCCTCTTGTTTTGTTTTCCATTTAAACTCTACATCCTTCTTTGTTAATTCTATCAATGGTTTAGCTATAGTTGCAATTTTTTTGACAAATGGTCTATAGTATCCTATCATTCCAAAAAATCTTCTTACACCTTTCAGATTTTGTTGAGCAGGATATTCCACAATAGCCTTTCTTTTCCCTTCTTGCATACGCAATCCATCAGCACTGATCACATGTCCTAAAAATTCTAAAAAATTCCTCAAGAACTAATATTTCCTAATCTTTATCATTAACCTTGCCAGTCTTAATCGTTTTAAAACGATTTCTAATGTTCTAAAATGACTCTCCGTATCCTTGCTAAATATAATGACATCATCTAAATAGACTGACACATTCTAAATGTTTCCTTAGATCTGTAACATTAATCTTACAAAAGCCAATGGAGCTGATGTTAATCCAAATGGCATTACCTGAAATTCTAAGTGTTCTTTATGTGTGCTGAAGGCAGTTAATGGGTTATATTCTTCGTCTAAAGATACTTGCTAATATCCACTTGGTAGATCTAAGTATGAGAAGATCTTTGCTCCTCCTGATTTAGCCAAAACATCATTTATTACAGGCATGGGCATTCTATCAGGAACTGTGTTCGCATTCAACTTACGATAATCAATCACTAATCTGTAACTTCCATCTTTCTTTGGAATTAGCAACATGGGAAAATAATAAGGCGATTTAGAGGGTACGACCACTCCTTCTTCCTTCATTTCTTCCATCATTTTATATACTATTGGACGTTGGCTGATAGATAATCTATAATTAGGTATGAAAAAGGGTTTGGCTCCATCATCTAGGATTATCTTATGTTTTAACACCTCGGTCCTACCTAACCTATCACCCATAATTGCTATGCCCTCCCTCTATTTATTTAAGGTTTCTATTAATCTTTTTCTTTACTCAGGAAAATATGTGTTATATATCTCCCTATCTATTCCTGCATCAATATTTCCTATGGCAAAGAATGCTTCCTCCTCTAACGGAATCATCTTATGTGTAACTTTTATTCCTGTCCAAAATTCGGTACTTGCTAACAAAAGGAGTCTTTTATCAGAATAATTCATAAAATAAGTAGTACAGGCTAATCCCTCCATCTGAACTAATGAATTATCCATTGGGACATATGCTAGCAATCTTTCTGGGATCAATATTACACCATTATTTGTGTGTAGATGGGTTATTAAATATACTCTAGTAAAAGTATTAGGCAGTAGTACTACATCTCTAGCTAATCTAAAGCTTATTTCATTTTCATCTGCTGTGCTGATCAGACTTATTTCCCTAGTTTGTGCTTGAGAAAAAAAAAAAAAACAGTAATCTACATTTTCTTCGTCATGAGATTCCGTTTCTCTTAAGTGTCTCAACTCTTGTGAGTTCAATTTGCCTAGCAGCAAAACTTTTTGGAATTCCTTTTTTATTTGTTCTCACAGATTCTTTGTCGACATTTCCTTCCTTAGTATTTTTGCTGTCTTCACAAGAAGTAATTTCTCCCTTTCCATGTGCAATTGCTAAATTTTATTTTTTCTCCTTGTATTTTGGTTCTACTTTGATTCCCCTTTCGCTTTCTGAACCGATGTGTGTTTCAACTATCAAAGCGGTCCCCTGCGAATTGACCAAATTTGTAGTGGACTTGTCATCGAAAAGCTGGAAACAGACTTCCTGATCATTTCCCTTTATATTTAGTCTTCTGTCCTTACAATAAAAAACTATGCTATAATGTTTCATTGTTCCAGAAGAAATCAAAGCTCGAGCGGGAAATGGTACTTTTTGAAAGACTTAAAAGGGCACTGGACACTTCTTCTCTAAAAATTCAATGTTTAAATCTATGGTTCCTACATTGTTAATATGATTGCCAGTTATCACCTTAACTAACGTATCCTCACTCCTAATCGCGGAAATAGGTATATTTAGATAATCAGTCAAGGTATGGAGCCCTATAATATTTACAGTACTACCTGAATCTAACAAACTAAGACATTCTTCACATTCTATCTTGACATTTATTGTGAGTAATACTTGATGTCAGAAGGAAAAATATGTTGCTGGCAACGTGGATGCACCTCCGCTACCTGCAACATCCTTCCATTCATTGGTTTTCCTATTTCCTGGACTCCTTTCCTGCTCTTCTAGTCACTTTCTGTTACCTTGTTTTTCTTCTGTGTAATTTGAAGGATTTGAGTTATCCTTTGCTTGTGCCTGAGGAGTGCTCTCTGAGGGTTTATTAGACTTCTTACCTTGGTACCAACATTCTTGGTCTGTATGACCTCCTCTTTGACAATACTTGCAATACCTATTCTTTGGTCTAGCTCCCTTATGATGATAATCTCCACTAGATTTATATGTATCATTATAATTTCCCTTGCTTTGTTCATTTGTCTTATAAGGGGGCTGGTTATATTGATAATTTATTATCTTCCCTGTAATTATGATACCTCTTTTGTTTGGTAATCGCCGAAAAGTGACCTCTTCAATTTGGGTCTCTTTTATCTGTACTGTATTTCTTCCTGAATTCTGCCCACAGTTTTTGTGAGTTTCTGGGTAGGATCCAGCCCCATGTCTTTAAAAGCCTTCCTTTCTTTTCACCAAAGACCTCATACAATGTACCGTAGGCCATATAAGTCAGAATTTAATCTAAATCTACCAGTTTGTTATTATCCTCACTAAACTTAGTACTGTGTCCTACAGTGATCGTGGTTAATGACATAATATCTTCCCTAACTACTGCTAAAGGATTCAGAACCTGGGTATACAAACTTGGCATGGGATCACTTTGAAATTTAGCTGACGTAAATCTATACAAGTTCTACAACCGGTCGGTCTCCTTGGCCGATCGCCACAATAATCTGCATTCCTCCTTGAACTCGTTAAAAATTGTAATGTTTTCAAAAGCATACCCCACATCTACGTTGACTGACAACATGGCCTGTTTAAGTTCTGCTACTTCATCAGTTATTTTATGACTAGCGATACTATTCTCTAAATCCGCTATTACTTATCTACATTGTATTTCTCTAATCTTTGTTTTCTGGATTCTCCCTACCTACATTTCAACAAAACCGTGTGGTTTGTGTGACCAACCTAGCGGAATTCATATCGGCGATATTTGTTCTTAAAGGACTCGAACTTCGGTTACTCAAATTAGTATTTCCAGTAAAATTTTGACATCTTCCTACACTAGCACTTCACGGCCATCTGTCTGCAGTTAATCTCAAGTCGTACTGGTATTGTGTGAGTCTTTGGAAAATATTATCAAGGCTCATAGTCCACTTTGAAAAAGGAAAATTAAAATACACCAAAATTCTCTTAGGAGAGACAAATGCCTAACTTCCTATTCTCTAGTAAGACATTATCAATTATACAATATTATCAAAACTCATAGCCCACTTTGAGAAAGGAAAATTGAAACACACCCAAAATTTTCTTATGAGAGACAAATGCCCTAACTTCCTATTCTCTAGTAAGACATTATGAATTATACAATATTATCAAAACTCATACCCCACTTTGAGAAAGGAAAATTAAAACACACCAAAATTTTCTTATGAGAGACAAATATTCCAACTTCCTATTCTATAGAAAGACATTATTAATTATACAATAAAACAAGAGAGCCAACGAAAGCATGCGAACTACTCACATATCCTTGGGGTATTAGCTCCCTTTGTTTTCCCTCTACTTTCTTGAGATTATGTTTCAAAATTCTTTGACACGTATAATGCAACACAGATCTGAAATAAGGCCAGTATTAGTTCAAATACTTAATATAACATGGCAAAGTATCCCTTAACGCTGCCTCCAATTTGTGATGATTCCTTAATTTTTCTTGTAATAAAGCTTCACAACAAATCTTCTTATTAATTATCTAGTATTTTATTTATCTCGACTTATTAATTCTTAAGCACATTTAAGTCCATCTTATATTTGATACTTATTGATTTCTTTCAGGAATTTACTTTAAGAAAAGTTTCGTGGGTGAGGGATACACTATGCCGATTTTGTTCCTTTACTTAGACTTAAGAAAGTTGAACAGTCACGTACAATGCAATCACACTAAAAAAATAGTATACATTAATCTGTAGAGATGAATACAAAAGTCTTGAAACTGGCTAAAGAATCAGACGTTTCCTTGCTTTAATTGCGCCTATACGCCAATCGTAGGCCGTCTGCAGTCGCTGAAGTATGAACTTCCATCAGGTGTGCGGAAGGCTAGCGCAATGTTCTCATCGCCAAGGTCACTCTGAGTCGTAACACAAGGCTCAAGCAGTCTTTCATGTATGTTCGGAATAGTTTTGGTTATCATAACTCGTTTCAAAGGATGAAATACTTCCCCTACTTCCTCGGATGCCAAACGGTCCAGAATATACACAGTCCTTCGGGTAATGTATGTGCAGCTACGACTCGTTGTTCACCTCGAGTACGGAAAGTAGGTCCTTAGACCTAGTATACTGAGTGACTTTCATGGAAGAGACCGGCCCACCTTTCACTGTGCTCTTATATATTGTTGTCTTGGGCGTGTTATGCTGTCCTCAATCACGTGACAATTCCTTGGTTTTCGTACCTCTCCTCCCTTTAGTCATCAGGAGTCATTATTGAAAAGTGAATAAGCAGCTGGAATGTTATGAAAAATTTCACACTAATCAGCGCGTTTCCCACAAACAACCTGCCTGAATGCACGTTCACTCTCGTCTCTCTCTCTGATTTTTTCTATATCTTTACAATAACTACTAACTGCATTTGTCTCTGTATTTCTTATTAACTAATAAAACTCATGAATAAATGTACCAATAATTTGTATAAACCTTCTGCGTAAGAAATTTATTAAAAAAGTAACTTGTCTGATAATATATATATATATATATATATATATATATATATATATATATATATATATATATATATATATATATATATATATAGATAGATAGATAGATAGATAGATAGTGAGTGTGTATATTATACAGACACACACACACACACACACATATATATATATATATATATATATATATATATATATATATATATATATATATATATATATATATATATATATATATATATATATATATATATATATATATATATATATATATATATATATATATTATAATGTATGGATTCCGGGTCTGAGAACTCCAAACACATTATTCGATTATTGGTTCCAAAGTCTGGGCATAAAAAAAAATATATACTATACTATAGCTCATGATTAGGAACCAAACAGATATCATTATATATATTACTACTGGCAAGTTAATCAACCTCTCAAATTCCAAACTCCCTTGTTTGCTTTAACCTTAAAACTGTTACACTTTAAAATATTTATACACGAATTCTGAGACCATTAAATAACTCCCACATAGCAATAAATAAAACACAGAATCTCCAAAGGCCTCTTAAGCACGCTCAAACTATATGTCTTAAATAAAGATGATTGCAATACTTCAATTTTTAGAAAAAATGAATATATTCTATGTAAATTTTAACTCTGAAAAGAATTTACACATGAAAATTTAGTCACTTTAAAAAATATCAGGTTTGAACAAAACGCAAAATAAAACAGAAATGTTACGATCTTAAATTGTGGAAGAACTTGACTTGAACTATTGTATCTAAATAAAACTTGAGCTAAGAAAAGAAATAATGCAACGAAAATAATACAAATGCTTAAAATAATTCTGAAATAATACAATGTTTAACTCTTAATGAATAACAGTTAACCAGATCACTTCATAAAGCTATCCTGTCCACAGGGCCATTTACAAAAAATCGTTATATAATGCCAACACTCACCCTAATACAATGAACTAAAAATTAACTTTTAGTGTTGCGTGACAGATGATTTTCTTTAGGGCCCACTCACTTAGGAAAGGACACACAAGAATGGACTAAACACTTTCGACAATAAACTAAATTTTGTGTGGGAAAGAGAGGGAAAGGGGCAAGGCTGCCATTCTTACTCAATCTCTATGTCTGTCTCTGATCAAAACCAACCTTGGGTCACCTATCTATCAAATTTGGTGAATTCCAGGAGTTCTGGCAGCATGGGGGTTGTGCTTTACGTCAAAGTTTCCAACTAGATAAAAATGTCAAGAGGTAAAATCCAGGGTTTTAGGCAACTCTCACACACTTGAACGCACCTGCAAGAGGATTTCCTAGCTAGCTCCGCCCACATATTGTCCCTAAAATAAAAAATAGGATAACATCCCCTTGCCGGGATTCTAGAAATTTCAAAAACACATGTTGCTGAACATTCTCTCTCTAACATGACGCAATACATCATGAAAATATAAAAGAACATTACAGAAGCACTTGTTGTTATCCTGCAGACTCCTACAACACATTCAAACAAACAACGCAATACTTCATAGCAAACATACGTGAAATAAAAAGTTAATTATCAAAAAAGGAAAAAAAAATACATAAATTACATATTTCAACTTGAATAATAAATGTAATGAAATTCACGACAAAAGTCTTACGTAATTCACATAAAATACTTATATCTACAATAGAGGGTTAATTTTACGGGCTGGGTATCATCTCTTCAATGCACAAATGAAAATAATTTGTGAAATATAAATAAAATTATCAAAACTACGATATTCACTCTATACTATACCAGCTTCGTAAGATAGGTCCCCCCAAAAAGATTATTTATATCGGGTGTGAATCTGTCGATCCAGCCCGAGATGAATAATTTGCAACCACTTCATCTTTACATGTTTGTCATCTTTACCTGACATATTCTTTACATGAATGCAATACTGTTGCAAACTTAATACCACCAAGTTAACCTTTGATTATTACTTTTCATCTTATTCTCAAAAGTTAACGGATTATGATCTGAATACAATGTAATTTCTTCATTTTGTGATCAACTTACTTAAATTGCAAACCTGATCATTGCTGCGATCAGCACCAGTAGTTCGGTTTCAACTGTCTATTCAACTCATTACTTCTTCTTCAGCTTCGATGACATAAGGCCCGCAAGATGTAGAATACCTTCTTCATCTTCTTGCAAAAACAAAGCTCCAATCCTGTTATCCGACACTTCTACTTGGATAAGTAGTTTCTCGGGGAAATCTGGTGCTTGAAGTATCGTTTTTGAAGGTGATATTGCCTTCCCAGATTTTTCCTTTTTCCTGATATCTCGATAACGTAGGTCCGGTTACTGCTCTTCTAAAAAATCCGGAATGGTTCTTGTAACTCGTTGGGGATAGGGGATCTTCTTTCTAATGTGTAGACTAAGCTGTCTGTTCGTACTTTTCACGTGAAACCTTTTCTCATTGGTCCGCACCTGGTTTTCACGTTTTCTAGGGAAAATTTGCTTAACACGCCGTTTCCTTTCCTCAAATCCTTGACATATCCTTTATACATTTCCTCTTGTTCCTTCCTTTTCCTGCCAAAATTTTTTCTGGTCATATGCTTAAGGGTCCTGCGACCTTGATGCACTCTTTTAGCATTTCAGCCGTCTGACATATGTGACATGCACGACAAAACTGGCTCATATCCTTATGTATGACAGGCCAGAAAGTGTTTCATCATATTGTACGTCGTCTTTCTTATTCCATACAGAAATCCTTTGCTTCCATCTCTTTATGGCTTGTGCACTACCGTGATTACCTGTCTTCTCAAGAGTGTCAACAGTGAGGGAATTAATATCTGCCGATATATCCACCATTGGGCATTTCCAGGGATATCAGCGGGGTTATGCTTCCTAATAAGCAACCCATCCTTAAGATAATAAAAGGTCGGAGACAGCTATGCCTCCATCTCGTCTACTACACGACACAATGACTCGGTTAACGTTGCATCCTTCCGTTGCAATCCTATCAGCCTTTTCATACTCACTTGTCCTACTTCTAGCATTGAATTTTCGATTTCTTCCAAGTCCATCTCTTCTTTGTCTACTTACCTGCTCATATGTCACTCTTTGCTCGGGCTTACTCTTGAGTTCTCTTCTTGCTTACCATCAAGGGAAACCTCTTCTTCAGAAAACAATTCATGCAAATTCTTTGCTCTTTCAATTTCTTTTTCTTCTTTATCCACTTGTCCGCTCGTCTGTCGTTCCTCTTCACTTGGGCTTACTCTTTAGCTCTCTTCTTACATATCAACAAGGGAGTCCTTTTCTTCGAAAAACAAATCTTCTTAGTTCATCGCTCCTTTGATTTCTTCTTCTTTTTTGTCCTCTTGTCCACTCATCTGTCATTCCTCTTCACTTGGGCTGACTCGGGACTTTTCCTCTTGGGTCCTTTCAGCGGAATCCTCTCCTTTTTTAAAGCAAATTGTCCTAGTTCATAGCTCCTTCGATTTCTTCTTCTTCTTCAGCACCCACATCCTTCTTCATACTCCTAGTTGTCACACCAACTAGGAAACAGAGACGGGCAGTCCTCTAGTTCAGTCATAGGCATATACCTCAAGGTTTTTTCGTTACAATGGGACAAGGCATGAACAGCGCTCAAACAACCCCATTACCCAGCAGGAAGTCTACTCCTTCAAAAGCCATTGGATCCTTAACCGCGAAGTCAAAATTACCTGTCACCAACTCGCATGACCGTTTTAAACGGCAAATATGGGTGACCTCCTCACCTCTTATTCCCTTTAAAATAATTGAGTTTTCTGTGACAGTTCCACCATAGGGTTATACTCCCCGTATAACTACACTATGCTTACAACCTATATCACACAATATTCTGACCGGGGTTCGATCACTCTCTTCTATTACTCATAACATGCCTTCATAAATATATGGTTTGAAGGCATCCATGGTGTTTGAGTTGGTTCTGTTTGTCGTTTAAACAGTCGCTGGTTCCTTTTCTTCTTTCTCATTTCCTGATTGCTTCTTAGTCTTTGCATTCTGTGAAGTCAAATTATTTTTTATCACTTTGGCGGCTGCTTTCGGTTGGTTTGACCAACATTCCTTACTAATATGGCCTCTCGTGACACACTTAAAACAGACTATATCGAGCTTCTGTACTGTCTTTCCCAATACTTTAAGGAGGCCGATTTGATGTTTGTTGCTGTGGTACTATCGCATTCTGGTTAAGCACAGTAACAGTGCTACCTCCGTTGTAAATGTTGAATTTGTTCCTGTAGTTATTTTCGAACTGGCTTCCATGATTCGGCGACAACTTGACACTTGGTCGGAAAAATGGTTGAGACTTCGTACCCGAGGAGGATTTACGACTAATAATGTTTTAATCTTCCCCCAGCGAAGCGGCTTTATCGAGTTTCTTCATATTCCTCTTTCTCAAGTACGTTCAAATGTGCTCAGGAATTCCTCGTAGACTTTGCTCTAGAATTATCAATTCTTCTAAATCAGTCATCTTATTTACGTTAGCAACCTTTTTCAATCTTTTATAACATTGTTGTACCTGATAAGCATCATCCAAGAAAATCATTTCCTCGTTCTTCCACAAACTTCGGAAATTCTCTTCATAATATTCAGGGGTCATCTGGTACACCTCCAGCACGCACCTCTTTACTTCTTGATACTCCATCTTCTGGTCCTGAGATAAGGATTAATAAGCACTGCGCCCTTTCCCAAGGAGTGCACTCTACACTAATAATGACCATTTATATTCTCGCCATTCCATCATCAACTCAACCGTTTCAAAATGATCGAAGAACTCGTCCGGAGCCTCTTCTGCAAATTTCGGGATCGATACCTGTGCATTTGCCATATCAAACTTCTGAGCTGCCACCCATGAACGGGCATTCATCAGTTCCAATTCCCTCATATGTCGGGCATCTTCAGCTAGTCTTGCTTCCATTTCTTTTCGTCTTCTCTCTCTTTTTCTTCTCACTTTACTTCCATTTCCATCGCATATACTGTAGTATTTCTTCACTGTCTTCTTTATCTCGCTTTGCTTCCATTAATCTTGCATATATTGCAATTTCACGGGCTACTTATTCTCGCTTTGCTTCCATTTCCTTCTCTCTTTCTTCCTATCATGCTTCCATTTCTTTTGAACTTAGTCTTTCTTCTCTCTCTACTTCTTCTTGCCTTACTTCCATTAACCTTACATGTCTTGCAATCTCTCGGGCTTCTCCTTCTTGCTTTGCTTCCATTTCATTCTCTGTTGCTTCTCGTTTTGCTATCATCTGTAACTTAATCAAATTCTTTTGCGCTGCAATACGTCGAATCCCAGCCTCTACATCCTTATCTACTTTCATTCCTTCAGTTCGAGGGTCAACCGGCCCTTCTTTTGCTAAAAAATTCTTCCTCAGCATCCTCCAACAGTTCATGAGCTGCCACAATATTCTGTTCCGACAACTTTCACGAGTTTATCAGCAATTCTAAAGCTACACCCTTGATTTGGGCCCTATTCATCCTTCATACCATCAAAATTAAAAGGAACTGAGCTTTCGTTATATTAGCTTCTGACAATTCCTGAACACTTGGGTTACTTAATAACTCTTGGATATTAAACTGTGCCATCTTGTAAATTATCGCAAATTTATTGCCTCTCCAAAAAATAATATACTGACAATAATCGAAACCCTATGAAAATTGTACTAATAAAAAAATCTTCAATCAAAAACACGGCCCTTGTAATCACCAATATTTAAAATAGACTCACTCGATTTCAAAGGTTTGGGCACCTAAAATATATTACAATGTATGGATCCGGAATCTAAGCACCCGAAAGATATTATACGATTATGACTCGGGAAGTCTGCGCATTAAAAAAAAATACGATACTATGGCTCATGACAGGGAACTAAACATATAATATATATATATATATATATATATATATATATATATATATATATATATATATATATATATATATATATATATATATATATATATATATATATATATATATATATATATATATATATATATATATATATATATATATATATATATGTATGTATATATATACATATATATAACTACTGGCAAGTTAATCAGCCTCTCAAATTCCAAACTCCCTTGTTTGCTTCTACCTTAAAACTTTTACACTTTAAAACATTAGTGCGGGAATTCTGAGACCGTTAAGTTACTCCCAGACAGCAATACATAAAACACTATATATCCAAAGGTCTCTTGACCATACTCAAAACTAAACTGGGTAATTATTTTTAAGTATTATTAACACTTATTACACTCTAACTGTGGTTATTAACACGAATACGAGTAGGATATGGTCTTAAATAAAGAAAATGGGAATAATACAATCGTTCCAAAAACAAATATTTTTTTTTATAAATTACAACACTTTGAAGAGAGTAAACATAAGAAAATCATATCACTGGAAAATTTTTTTAGTTTGAACAAAACTTAGAATGAGACAAAAAATGTTACGATCTGGAATTATTAAAGAACTTGATTTGAACTATTATATCTAAATAAACCTTAAGCTCTGAAAAGGAATAATGCTATGAAAATGGTACAAATGCTTGAAATAATTCTGAAATAATTTAATGTTCGACTTTGACTCTTAATGAAAAAAAAACATAATACAATACCAACACTCACCCTAACAATGAATTAAGAATTCACTTTTAGTCTTGCGTAACACACGATTTGCTTTGGGGTCCAGTCACTTAGGAAAGGATACACTAGAATGCACTAAACACTTTTGACAGTAAACTAGATTTTGTGTGGGAGAGAGAGGGAGAGAGAGGGAGAGGGGGAAGGCTGCGGTTCTAACTTGATCGCTGTCTGTCTTTGATCAAATCCAACCTTGGGTCACTCATATATCAAATTTGGTGAATTCCAGAAGATTTCAGAATTGGGTTCTGGCAGCGTGGGGATTGTGCTTCGTGTCAGAGATTCCAACTAGATAAAATGTCAGAAGGCGAAATCTAGGGTTTTAGGCAACTCTCAGACACATTTCAACACAACCGTGAGACGACTTCCAGCTGGCTCTACCCACCTAATGTCTGTGAAATAAAAAAAAAAAAGATAATATCCTCTCGCCCCGATTCTAGAAATTTTGGAAACACGT
>NC_090732.1:33018970-33046470 GCF_036898095.1 Palaemon carinicauda | reverse complement strand
ATAGCCTGCATGTGACTAAGACTCTACCAGAGAACACCTCAGCAAACCAGGAAGCAGCTAGTTACTCAATGGACTGGGGAGGTGAGTGACAGATCTGCTTGTCTACTGCCGCTCAGGGAGCACCTTGGCCAATCAGCGTCCGCCTCGGGGAAAATCAATCAGCGCCCGCCTCGGGGAAAATAGCTGCAGAACCTATCTAACCTCGATGACCTTTAGTGATGCAGTGGCCTGACTTTGAAGGAACATCTCTCGGTAAGATCCTCAGCTAATGGGAGAGCTGCTCTGTCCCAGACTTGGTACCAACTCCGCTCACAGGGACGAATTGACCAGCGCCGGAATTGACTACTGTCCTGACCTGTATAAATACTGTAGAGACAGCCCTACTTACATTATACCAATTCCAGATTAAAACTATGAGGAAACACCAAGCATGATAGCGAAACTCGTTACAGCCGACTGTTTTTTACTCCGTATCAGACAAGTTGACCCTTAGTAAATTTTACTATAAAAATCTTTTTTTCTGTACTTATTCATAGAAATAGATTCTCTACGAATTTAGAACTGAGCCTACAGTACAATGTTTATAATATGTTATTTTCAAGAAAAAAAAAATAAATTTTTAATAAATATCACACAAATTTTCAGTTTCACACTCAATCAAATGTAGTAATAAAAACCATAACTATTATCCACAAAATTTTTAATATTAAATAGAACATAGTACTCTTTATTCTATTGTTATCTCATTGTACAATATGAATCTTAAAAAGACAATCACAAACTGATTTATATTTCTCTAATGCTGAGATCATCATCATCATAAGTTTTCTATTTGTCTGGTGATTAGCATTATTCAGAAGACGTTACATTCAATCCTGATTTATGAATGGGTCTATTATCCGGGCGTAACTTACCCACAATTTTAGTGGCGACAACACCAGGTCGGTTTGTTATTACCATCCGTTCATTGTGTTTAAGAATAGGGTACGAAAAGTGAATAATGACGTAAACCCCCCCCCCCCTCTCTCTCTCTCTCTCTCTCTCTCTCTCTCTCTCTCTCTCTCTCTCTCTCTCTCTCTCTCTCTCTCTCTCCTAATTTCCAATATGAAAAATTGTGTTAATGAATTTGATATAATTGTTATATCTTTGATTTTACTCTAAAATCCTATATAAAAATAGGGGTGAAAGTGAAACCAGAAAAGGCCAATTTCATATGTTTACATATTATTATTATTATTATTATTATTATTATTATTATTATTATTATTATTATTGTTGTTGTTGTTGTTGTTGTTAGTTTTACTAGGTAAAATACAACCTTAATAAAAAAAAAGGAATGCTACAATACAAGGATCTATAATACGGATGATAGCACAGAGCTGATAGAAAATGGAGAAGTTACAGATAAATTATGATTGAGAAATATTAGGTTATTGTACATGTAATATCATTAGTAACAAATTGGTACATAGTTCATTCAAGAAACTTTTCCAAAGGAAAAGCATCTACATAAAGTTTCTGTTTTTGAACGTCCATGGAATCGACTACCAGATTATGAAGATCATTCCGAAATCTTTTCATGACAGGAATAAAACTTCTAAAATACTGTATAGTACTGAGCGTTTTATTAGAGTTGGTAAGAATATTAGAATTAGCATAATCTAATACTACTTACAGGATGCTAGAGTCTGCAATATGTGGATGCAAGGGCTGGTAAACATTAGGAAAAATTTAGGCCTACGCGCTTAAACATCTTAGTAAAGAAGGGGCCCGTTAATGACATCATAATCCGGGATAAAGAATTCAATATAGCACCAGATTTTTTGCTAAGCTTGACATTTTCTTTTTCTGACTTTAACCTACGACTTCCTTTGCATTCCTTCATTATAAAATGAAAATAATTTTCTTGCATGTCGTTTTAAATAAGTAATTTATTAATTAGAGTCAGTATTATATTTTTTAAGGTGATATTTTCCTTTATTTGTTTTGGCTATCAATAGTCAACCTAAAAGATAATAAACAATAGTTTAATACCACATATTTTCCTATAAGATTTTACTCTACCATTTTTTCATATGAATCAAAAGTACTATATCTGCTTTTAATTCTCCTACCACAGTGTAGTATCCTCCTTTCTTTATCCATTTTGGAATCAACTTCCTACCACATAATCCACCCTGCATACTAACAACCATTATTCCATCTTGCAGCTGGCTAGTATGATTATCTCCTCTTATAAATGCTTTATAATCTTTTTAATTGTAAGCGCAATATGTTTTCCTCATCTCTGGTCTAGAATTTCTTCTGCAAATAAATATCATTCTGCGCTCCAATTAAGCCTTTTCTTCTTTTACTTCAATTCTGTGTTCCTATGTCGTATGGAACTAAGCACTTCAAATAAGAATACATTGATATATATATATATATATATATATATATATATATATATATATATATATATATATATATATATATGTATATATATATGTATATATATATATATATATATATATATATATATATTTATATATATATATATATATATATATATATATATATATATATATATATACATATATAAATATATATATATATATATATATATATATATATATATATATATATATATATATATATATATATATATATATATATATATATATTATATATATACAGGCATATATATACAGGTATATATATATATATATATATATATATATATATATATATATATATATATATATATATATATATATATATATATATATATATATATGTATATATATATATATATATATATATATATATATATATATATATATATATATATATATATATATATCAACATTAATCATTACTAGTCCAATGCAAAACAAAGGCCTTGGATATTTCTTTCCCCTAGCCCCTGTTTAAGGTCTTGCTGTGCCAGTCAACGCCTGAATCTTTCCGCATCCTCCCTTCCTTTCCCCGCTTCTCTTATAATCTCTAGGGACCCACTCTGTTATTCATAGCGTCCATCTATTGACTGTCGTTCTCAATTTACTCATAGTCATTTTCAGCTCTATTTTTTGCCTTCTCTATTCAAATCTTTTATCATCTTTTGTAATTCTTCCCATGATTCATAAAACACAACTATGTCATATGCAAACCTTGATTCCTACATTTTTCCAACATAACTTCTTAAAAACTCCTTGAAGGTATATTGTGAATAATCTAGGAGAGATAGGGTCTCCTTTTCTAACTCTAGCTATTCCTATTTATAGGATAGCTGTACTTCACGTTCTGCCATAAGATTCTTCTCTTCCCTGTTCTTGAAGAGCTTTCATTACTCCTTTCTTGAACCTAGCCTACTGTGATATTTCGTTAATTTTGGTAAACACGTATTGCAAATCATGTGATGTTTTGCCATTAAGTACAGTATCATGAGCATACACTAGGAAAGCTAATTTCCTATTACTAATCCATTTTAGTTTTTATCCATCATCCCCAACTGCTCTACCAATAACAGATTTCATGAAGAAGATATGCAACATAGATGGAGACACATTTGATTGCAGATCTCTGCTGTTCACTGGAAATCCATTTGATGGGAGAACACTAACACTAAGCTTTACTTGGTATGGTCCGGAATAGACTTAATTGAAAGACAAATCTAAATATTCAATAGGAACTTGGTAATAACTCATGAAAAGGAAAACACACGGTTACGACCATTATTGGGCCGTGGTTCTAGTTCTTATTGCATGATAATAGAGGTCAGTGTTCTCAACAATATCAGGCATAAAAATTGGTCAGTGGAAATGAAAACACTTGGGAAAACTTAATAGTATTTATTGAGAACACATTTTAGGATAGTCAACCTTGTGACTACCTAACAATTTGAATTTAACCACTTACAACTAACTATTAACAACTAACACTTAATAAATAACCATTAACAATTAACACTCTATCCAATGACAAAATTCCCTACCGGTAGACACTACACTCTCAATAAAAGAGAGTCAAACATTTAGATAATTAAACACAAAATTAATAATCAACAAAATTCCACAACGAGAAACACCACACTTAAAAACTAAACAAAACACTAAATATGTAAACATCCTCACACTCTTTGAGGCTGGATGTAACCACCATTCGTTCCAGACAAAGTAGCGACTCCAATTTATTCTCAGCTCCTATAGGGAGTGCTGCTCTTCAGGACTCCTCATCATAGGTAGGGAAAAAAGTCCAATCCAAAATAAGGTAAATAATGGCTCCTACCTGGCAACTGCCTCCTACATGACACAACGAGCTCGAAGGCTCCCACAACTGACTATGGCGAGAATGCGTCGCTGGTGGTGTCTCTCCGGAGTCCACCTCAAAGCCAGGATTCCTAAGTCTGCTCTGCAGACTGCAAAAGAAAACACGCAGGAACTGCAAATCACCGCAGGTTGGCGGAAATGCACCTGCTAAAAGCCGTCGAACGTTGGTGCTGCAATCCTCGTAAAGGCTCACAAAAGTCAGCTGCTGAAGTGGGTTTTGGTAACCTTGAGCTCGAACTGTCCTCTTTAGCAATCGAGTTCCTCACAAGTAAACACATGTGTCTCTTCTCACCAAGGACTTGAAAAATACAGAAAAGAAATAAGCGTTAAACTAGATCTTTAAATGAACGGGGAGGAGGTTAAAGTAGCACTTCAACAAAAAAAAAAAATTAATTTACAAATACAGCCTTATAAACTAAATTTTATATTAATTTTACATAAAACAAATATGCAATAACAAGGCTGACGTCAATTAAAGCAAATATTAAGTTAATACATCATACCTTCCTCCCGGAGAAAAAATAATTAAACAGAGAAATTATTAATTTTCCTTTATATATAAATGGATATGCAACTGTAAAGTAAGAACTATAAGTATAAAACAATGAACCTAACATTAAACAGACAGTACCCCTAAAGAATAAAAACCAAGAGCTTTATATAGCTTAACATTATTTTAAAGATCTAATATTATCGTACTTCATCAAAAATCTCTAATTCTATAGAAACAGACCTAACTAAACCAGAATAAACTTACTGGTACGCCCACAGACATACACCTTAACCTATAATACACAGGCATTATAGTCCAAAAAGTCTTATATATTATTACACAATCAAAAATCTTAGTATATCGGAACAAATCAATAATTGATTTAGGGAACCTTTATAAAACACTAGAGTGTGTACCACTCAATATAACCTAATCTTCATATAAAAAGCTATTATTTAAATAGAACTACATCCTAACAAAGTTTTACCATACAACCTTAATGAAGAAACGAGCAAGGCGGCGTATGAGAAAGATCAAGCTAGTACACTAAATTCTAGAAAGGGTATCATGAATTTTGTTGTCAGTCCCTTTATCATGTTTTATAACCAAATTGAATTCCTGCAGAAAAAGGGCCCAGCAAAAAATCCTCTGGTTTGCTCCCTTGATCTGCTCGATGGAAACGAGAGGATTGTGATCCGTCCATATCTCAACTGGGAGAGAAAAAAATGTCACGTACAGCTTTAAATAGTTAAAAGTGCGGACCAAAGAAAGAGCTTCCTTTTCTATAGTTGAGTAACTTTTTTCTGCCGCCAGAAGCTTTTTACTAGAGTAAGACACAATGAACACCGTCCTCCTTTCCCTGAAAAAGGACACCCCCAATGCCAACGTCACTGCCATCTACTGCTATAATAAAAGGCTTCTGAAAATCTGGGGAAGTCCAAATGGGGTTAGTAATTAATACTGATGTAAGTTTACTAAAAGATTCTTCACACTGATCCTACCACTAGAAAATTTGTTCTTTTTCTAATAAATTAGTAAGATGGTGAGCCGGATCAGAGTGATTACGCACAAATCTGCTTTAATAACCCTTCATGCACAGCACTCTTCTTTTTCTCTCTAACATTAGCTGGCCTTTTAGAATTTATAATGCCCTCGAGGTTTCCTTGTTTCGGAGCCACCTGATCTAAACCAACCACTTGACCCAAATAACAAACCTTGGCCTGACCCAATTCGCACTTAGCCAAATTAACAACTAACCCTGCAGACCGAAGGGCTTCAAAAACATTACATAACCTTAGGAAGTAATTAATATAAATTTCAACTCATTTCAAACCACAAATTACCCTATTCATGAGCCTTCGAAAAGTATATGCAGCATTTTTCATTACAAAAGGCATAACCTTAAGCTCGTATAGGCTAAATGAAGTGACAAAGGTGGATATTTCACGAGCTCGGTCGGACAGCGGAACCTGACAATAACCCTTTAAAAGATCCAACTTAAAAATAAATTTGGCAGAACCAATCCGATCGAGACAATCATCAATACGAGGGAGAGGAATAGAATCGTTTTTCATGTTGGCGTTCACTTTATGAAAGTCCACACACATGCAGAACATACCGTCTGCTTTCTTTATTAGTACTATAGGAGAACTCCAGGGACTTACAGACGGTTAAATAAGGTTATGTTTCAACATATACTCTATATCCTTACTGACCAAATCCTATTTCACTAGGTTCAGCCGGTAAGGACTCTGCTTCACAGGGGAAGCATCACCTACATCAATGTAATGACTTAAATATTTGTCCTACCTGGAGCATCCTAAAAAAGATCTAAAAAGGAATAAACCAGATTAAATACATCTTCCCGTTTGTTAACATCTAAATTATCTAACCTACTTTTTAACATCTCCCAATATTGCATTTTTTCACGCAATGCATCCAAAGGAAACTGACACCCTAACCCGTCAGAATCCTCAGGAGGCACATCCAATATCATAGACACAGGCTCAGATACTATCGCTAATGGATCACCTTCCTTACCAAATTAAGGTTTCAGTCGATTGACATGAAATATTCCACATTCACAGCTTGAACTGGGAGCATCAATCTCATAGTTATCCTCTGACAGTTTCCTCAAAACCTTCCAAAGGCCCTTATATCTTGGTTCGAGAAAACTATCCGGGTCCATACTCAGCACAAAAAACAACTCCCCAGGTTCAAATGACCGTACCTTTACCTTTTTGTCAAAGTTGTATTCATTACTGACTGGGACCGTTGCAAATTTTCCTTGGCAAACTTCCAGGCACTAAACGTTCTTCCATTCAAGTCTTCCACAAACCTTTTTACATTTATTTCCTCTTTATAGTTAGATTTGAGCATTTCAAAAACAATTTCCAATGGTCCACGAACTTTGTGCCCAAATACCAACTGGAAAGAGTTGAAGAATTAGGGTGATTCCTGAAAGCAAGGAGGACAAAAGGGGGGGGGGGGGATTTGTCCCATTTACTATCATGATCATAACAACATTTTTTTCAGGACAGACTTGAGGGTATGGTGGAACCTTTCCACCACTCTTTGACACTCCGGGTGATAAGGTACGGTGGTAACGTCCCGAATGGCCAGTTCATCACACTTATCCCCAAATACCAACTCGTGAAATTCATCCTGCAGTCAGTGTGAATTAAACGGGAGAGACCATACCTGGAAATAAAGTCCATTAATTTTTCCAACGACAACTTTAGAAGTAATACGCCTCATAGGTATAGCTTCAGGAAAGCGAGAGGCTCTATCCATGATTGTTATTAAATACACGTACCCTGTTTGAATTTTTGCTAAGGGACCTACCACATCAAATACTAACTCAGAATATGGATCACCTATAGAAGGTATGGGATGCAACGGGGCTTTAGAGATCCCCTGATTTGGTTTACCCATAACCTGACAACTCCCACACTCTCTGATAAACTGCTTCACACTCAATTTAATTCCAGGCCACCCAAAATACGTAGCCACACTATGAAATAAATTTTAAAACACCCAAATGACCTAAAAAGAAAATTAGCATTAGCCAACTCCAAAAAAGGAATTTCTGAATTGAGAGAGTACCACAATCTGTTCCAACTGACCAGTTTTACTCAAATTATCAGATGCGGGACGACTAAACCTATATAATAAGCCCTTTACAACTTTACAACTACAAATCTAGGTTTAGTCAGGTTCTCAACATCGCCCAAATCCAAATTAAAATCATCTTTTTGAGCTTTAATAAAAGCAGTTCTGTCGCAATCAGGTTTCATATTAACTACATCATTAAAACTACTCTCTACTGGCCCGGGCCTTAAAACATCTAACTCTACACTACTTAGCATTAAGTCATCATCGCTCCCCACATCAATTAATTAGCAGCTTTTGCTGCAGACCGAGTCATTACAGCCACGGGACTAGCATTTACTGATAAGATAGGGAACAGCTCCCGTCCTTCACTATCCAGCACATCATTTCCACGGATTACATCATTACCCGGAATAGGTAGACTATACACCACAGCCAACGTAGTGATGCGATCGTATATTGGAAAAGGTACGCGGACATCACTTGAAGGAGCGGACACGACTGAATCCGAAAACCTCACAAAAATACAAAATTTCCTGTATATTTTTCAAAACTATTTAGAGCCATTTTCATGACTAACGAGCTGAAAGAACCAGTGTCCATAAAAAATTTCACCTGGACAACATGAGAGTCAAAAATCAACCCTCCAGGCCGCATATATTTGTCGTACTTGAATCATGATTGAGGATTAGGAACATTAGGCTTACTACTATTTACTAAACTACTATCTACTACAGGTCTGCCTACAGGACTACTGCTACTAACCTCTGTCTTAGCATTAACCAAGGTTACAGAACTTTGATTTTTGAGCTGTGGGTACATCCTACGAGCATTACACTGGATATGCAAATGCCCTGACTTGTTGCACCAAAAACAGCTTCCTTTACGGCCTGAGCTTCTATTCCCATTATACCTGTTATTTCCTCACCTTTGAAGTCTCTATTAGCAAGAACTTTAAGAGAAGGAGGACCTTCTTGGACTCTACCCACATCCCTATCACCTGAAAAAGAATTAAAATTAATATACCTATTATTGGGGATATGGGGAGTCGATATAGAGGTTTCCCCTCCACTACCCCTATTAGGGGAGTAATATGTTTGATTATTAAAAGTCTTATAATAAAAAACTACCGCTACATGACCGACGAGTCAATAAAAATTCATCCCCTAACTGAGCGGCTAAACTCAATTTTACATATTTCACCTCCTCCAGGTGAATTCTCAACTGCCTACTACAGGCCTTCTTAAACTCCTCAAGGAGTAACAGTTCATGTAACACAGTGAAAGTGACTATCTAATGACTTTTCAGCCAGTCGTCGAACTGATCCTCCTTGACGTGTGCAAGCTCCACGAAAAACTGCGCAAGGTGTTTCATATAGTTGCGAAACCGGAGGCGGTAGGCCTCAGGGACCAAGTCGTAGGACTTTGAAATTTACCTTCTGGTAATCCAGAGCTACTTCCTCCTCCAAGGCATTATACACTCATCCTCATTGCCTTGCCCACTATCCTACACTGTATTAACACGGTCTACATTCCTGGGGACCAAGACAATTGGTAGGCCCCATGCTCATGTGCCTTGAAGAACTATGGAACATCCATTTCGTCAAACACCGGCATCAATTTTAGTGCAGCACTTATACTAAAGTGATCTTGGAAAGTATTTTTAGGGGAACTTATGAAATTGGCCCCCTACAACCTAGCCACCTCTATATTTAATTTTGCCATCTCCAACTCATTCTCCTCAAACTTCATGTTGTGCAACTCTATATGGTGTCAAATAAAGTTGTATTCCTTCTCCTCCTTGGAGTCACTCCATGCATTAACAAGGGCCTGAGATTTGAAGGATACAGAATCAGGAGTGGCCAACAACGGATTAGAGGACAAATTACCCGGCCCCTGGGGAAAATTTGCTGGACCCTCATAAATGGTACCTATGGCAGGTGGCTCCTCTAACAGAGTTAGTCCAGCCTTCATACTTATTTTGTCATCTTCGAAATCCTCACTCAAACTTTCCTCACTATCACCTATTACCTCACTCTCACTCCCTGAATTTCAGCTTTAGTTAACTCCTGTTTTATTTTATCCCTAACTAATACCAATATCTCTGCTCTGGTGTCTGTGGTCTTTCACTGAACACCCAGCCACTTAGCACACTCAAATAATTGTTTCTTACCTAGCAGGGGCATATACTTAAGGCAATTAGCTGACCCGAAAACTCAGTTGGATCCAAAACAAATCCCTCCATTTAGTAAAACTAAGAAAAATTCAGGGGAGAAAGGCAATGCTAAAAAAAAGAAAATAAATATTGAAGAGTCTACCCGAGTGTCGCTCCACTGACCAAAATACCGGATATCCAGAGCTCTCTATCCTGTCACAGTTGCAAAATATATTATGACCCTTGTCGAGCCGTGATGCAAGTTCTTATTACACGATAAGAGAGGTCAATGTTCTCAACAATATCAGGCATAAAAATTGGTCAGTGGAAACGAGAACACTTGGGAAAAATTAACAGTATTTATTAACAACAAATTTTAGAACAGTTAACCTTGTGACTACCTAACAATTTGAATTTAACCATTACAACTAACTATCAATAACTAAAACTTAACAAATAACCATTAACAATTAACACTTAATCCAATGACAAAATTCCCCAGCTGAAAACACCACACTCTCAACGAGAGGAGTCAAACATTTAGGTAATTAAACACACAATTGGTAATCGACAAAATTCACCAACGAGAAACACCACACTTGAAAACTAAACAAAACACTAAATATATGAATATCCTCACACTCTTTGAGGATGGATATAACTACCACTCACTCCAAATAAAGTAGTGACTCCAATTCACTCTCAGCTACTGTAAGGACTGCAGCTCTGCAAGACCCCTCATCAAAATTAAGGAAAAGGATTTCCAATCCAAAAAAAGGTAAATAATGGCTCCTACCTGACAACTGCCTCCCTACATGATACCATGAGCTCCAAAGCTCCCACAGCTGACTATGGCGAGAATGCGTCGCCAGTGGTGTCTCTCCCAAGTCCACCTCAAAGCCAGGATTCATACATCGGCTCTGCAGACCGCAGAAGAGAACAGCAGGAATTACAATTCACCGCAGGTGGCAGAAATGCACCAGCTAAAAGCTGTCGAACATTTGTGTTACAATCCTTGTAAAAGCTCACACAGGCCAGCTGCTGAAGTAGGTTTTGGTAACCTTGAGCTTGAACTGTCCTCTTTAGCAATCGAGTTCCTCACAAGTCAACACAGGTGTCTCTTCTCACCAAGGACTTGAAAAACACAGAAAAGAAACGAGCGTTAAACTAGACACTTATAAAGCTTTAAACGAGCCGTGAGGAGATTAAAGCAGCACTTCAACAGAAAAAAATAATTCAATTTACAACTAAAGCCTTATAAACAAAATTTTATACTACTTTTACATAAAACAAAAATGCAGTAACAAGGCTGACGTAAACTAAAGCAAAAATTACGTTATTTCATAATACACACACAAACACGAATATATATATATATATATATATATATATATATATATATATATATATATATATATATATATATATATATATATATATATATATATATATATATATATATATATATATATATATATATATATATATATATATATATATATATATATATATTTGTATATATATATATATATATATATATATATATATATATATATATATATATATATATATATATATATATATATATATATATATATATATATATATATAAATATAAATATATATATATATATATATATATATATATATATATATATATATATATATATATATATATATATATATATATATATATATATATATATATATATATATATATTATATATATATATATATGTGTGTGTATGCGTGTATATATATATATATATATATATATATATATATATATATATATATATATATATATATATATATATATATATATATATATATATATATATATATATATATATTTTGGGCTCAAGCCATGTCGTCCTGATGGAAGTTCCTATAGGGTAGCTTCCTAGGGTATATTACAACTACGGCGATATTCCCAGAGAATTTACCTTAAGGTACCAGAATTCTAACTCCTGGAGCGAGTATCCCTCGTGAAAGGGATATCGCGACATATCAGAGGACGTATTCTAGACACGTCACATGGCAATCTACTACCTAAATAGAGATTCGTCTCGTAAGAGGGAGATTGACGAGATACGAATTCGGGAAGAAAAAGGGGGAGCCGCTCCCAAGGCCTCCCAATCCCCCGATTCGTATGCGTGCCTGGCGCCAATCCTGGCGCCATCTGTATTCCTTTTTGCGTAGCTTAACAACTCGGTGTTTTTTCCTGTTTTTCTCGCAAATCTTGGATTTATTCAGCTTTTCATGGCTTCTCCGTCTTCGTTGGCCTCGGATAAGTTGAGTATAGTGTCTGTTATGTATAAATGTAGGCTCTTGGTAAAATTTTGAGTGATTAATAGGATTAATCTTTGATACAAGAGCCGTAGCCTACCAGAGGTGTCCTGGACACTGTCACTCGTTAGGTATAAATTAGTTAGTCAGAGTGACATTCCTGGTTGTTTTGCTTAATAAATTTTAGCTATTTAGCGTTACATAGGATTTCCTTTCGTGCTTAGTATTATTTGGCGAAGTATTCGCCATTCTGGCCTACGCTAGGCCATGTAGCCTAGTCGTTTGGTCCTAGTACTTAATGCATGATTTTGGTTTTTCCGAGTGTAATTAAAAGTTTATTAAAGCTTTAGGCTATATTTTATACAATTTAGACTGTGTGGAATATTTCCAAGATTGTATACGTGAGAGTTTCGGTGAATTAGGTAATCGATTCTCTTGGTGCCTAGGTTAATTGCTTATGGAGCCTTAGTATACTTTATTATTCTCCCCGGTTGCTTTCTTTTCTTCGGAGAAGGTATGCAATCCCTTTCCCTCTGTTTAAGCCTTGGGCTTATCCCTAAGTGGTTTTTTCCGAATTTATTTTCGATAAAACTATACTAGGGTGTTACTGTACCTTCCTGTTCCAGCAAAGTCTGGTTCAAAGAGGGACAGAACAACAGAGTTTTTTAGTCTGGTCCGTGTTGTCTGGCTTGGGGCAGAGTTCCCCTCGCTGACCTAACACTTTTAAAGGGAGCTTAGCTCCCTTAGGTCACTATCGAAGGTTTCTGTAGTATGATTCCTCCCTTTGTGATCGACCAGACTAAAGTCCTGTTGCTGTTCTTGGGGAGGATAAAATCTTCCCTTGGGAATAGCAACGCCTTCCTTGCTTTGGTGCTTTGGAAGCTGGCAAGTATTGCTGGCCCTTTCCCTTAGATCTCCCTTAGGCTAAGACAGAGTTCTTGGCTGCGGGTGATCTGTCACTAAAGCAAGGTTGGCAGGACCCTTTTGTCCCTTCCCCCTCTATCTCCGTAATGGCCTTGCCATTACTGTACTGTACCCTGCCGGCCGGCAGAGCTGGCCGGCAGGGGTATTACTGTACTGTTCGTCATTCTACTTCTGGACCTAGTATAGGTTGGGATGTGGAATTGACTAAGGCCATTGCCGGCCGGCTGAGATGCTGGCCGGCAAGGGCCTTATGTTTTCGAGTGCTGCCCGGACCTCTCTTGGTCCCTCATCCATGCCTGCCGACAGAGCCGGACGGCATTGGTCAAGGAAGCCTGAATTAAGTTTCTCCCCTTCCTTATATGCACTCTTTCGGTTGCCGGGCTTTGGGGGTCGTGTACACTCTTATCCCGGCATCCATTCTATTTTCTTCTAGTGCTGTACCTGTCCCGGCTGCCGGCCTATGAGGCAGACAGCCGGGCAGGTGTAGTCTTCTGGTTCTTTTGCTGCCGGCTGGCATTGGTCTTGTACCTTTGCCGGCCGGCTTATGTCAGTCCTTGTCTGCCGGTCACCAAGAGTGTGGCCGGCAGCTAGGTACTACCTTGTGTAGTTACTGGCCGGCAGTCATTGCCGGCCAACACTGGCTGTTGCTGGCCGGCAGTTACTGCCGACGGCACAAGCATTTGAACCAGAAGGCTGCCGCCCTATAGCTGTTAAGTAGTATACTTTAAAGCTAATTGTGGTGTGTGCCGGCCGGCAAAGGCAGGCCGGCACACATCCTCCTATACTGTACTAGTATTCTTCTGTATAGCATATACAGTAAGAAGAAAACTATAGTAAAAGTTTAGGTACAGCACTGTATCTTCTAACACTATTGTGTTTTCTTGCACAGCCCTTTGCTGTTGCCCTCAGACAGGAAGCAGAGTCTTCCCCGTCTATTATCCAGGATTTTAAAATCATTGCCTAGGTGTGAGCTCCACCTGTTTCCTCTGGAAACCTTGCATTGGTTACTCTAGTAGAGATAAACCAATTTTGATTTTATTATCTGGAAAGCTGCAACAATGGGTTGTGAGGGAAACACAAGTGTGTGTCTTTCCTTTATGAATTGTTATGCTATACTATGCATATCCAGTGATACATAGTTCACTTGATACTCATGGAAATTTTTTCTCTTTACAGGAGGACCCTCCGAAGTGCGGAAATGTTTTCTGCAATGTCCGTAGCAGGAACCTCTGCGGACATGAGTGTTGTAGGAGACACGCAGCATGCGCTGTCTCCAAGGATGATCTCCAGTATTGGGACCCTCAGGTATGTACTGTATGCACTAACCTGATTACTGAGGCTTTTGATTCCCCTAGAACGACGGAATCAAGGGATATAGCTAGGGAAAAGCTCCGTACTTGGGTAAGGGGCTTCAAGAAGAACACCTCTGGCCCTTATCTTCCTAGTGAGAAGATGAGGGCGTATCTTTTTCCCCAGGCATCAGCTGAAGCAGTGATTCCCCAGCCTCAAGAGGAGATCCCCCAAGACCTAGTCCAGGTGGATGAGGAAGTCGCAGATGCGATGCAAGACATCCAGTTGTGTGACAGGATGTCTGATGTGGACGAAGGTTTGGAAGAAGACCTCCTGGCAGAAGGTCAGGATCAAGTTCAAACCCCGGACGTCGCAGAGGATGGGGTCGACGAGGTGTCGGCTACTCCGGTTCAGATGCCGGAGCCCATCCCCTCAACATCCGCTGGTCTCCCAGTAGAACTGGGACAGGCCCTCTCTTCGATTGTTGGAATGATCCAACAAATGCAGAAGGAGAATCAGGAGAAGGCGGCTGCAATGGAACTGCGTATGCAGTCCCTAGCAGAATCACATGGGCCCCGGAAAAGGCTCAATGTGAAAGACCTTCCCATATGCTCAGACGCTAACCCATGGAGGTATGCTGAGCACATGCCAATGACGACTGGTAAGATCGTCATTTCGGATAAGCTGGGTTCAGTTCTCCTAGAGGAGGTAGAATTCTGGCCCAGCAAGGCATCATATCCGGACTGCTATGTCTGGCTGAGAAAAGAACCAGCTTCAAGGGAGGAGACAGAGCCGAAAGAGGTCATTATTATGGACCATGCTAAGGCTCAAGCCCTACTTTCATCCTCGATGAAAGAGAGGGGCTTCTCGAATTCGAAGGTAGCAGCATTGAGCAAGAAGCTCCCTTCTTTTGTGTCCTCTTCTGATAGAGCCTTCCCCTTTTTACAAAAAGGGTTTGCGGCTGTCCTAAAGGCAATCGAGGCCGGCAAGCCTTGCCCCTCCCTGGAGGAGTGTAAACCCTTGTCGCTGGCTCTGCCTATGGACCACAAGGACTGGAAGGATGTCCATCTGACATTCTCAGTGGGAAAGTTGGAGGCTGATATTGCCGGACGGCAATTCGGCGAGGACCTCCCCAAGTTGTCCGAATTTCTTTTACGAAGAGAGTTCGAGACAAAAGAAAGACTGGCTGCCTCAATGTCTCATCAGACTACTCTTGAGACGATGGCAAGTGACCCTAACGTCCATGAAATGTTCATGGTTGTGGCTAAGTCTCACCTAGCCACAGTGACGAAGGACCTTTATGGCTTCGTCAAGGCAAGGAGAGCTTGCAGGGAGTTCGTGTTCACCGGGGCTTCGGTGAGACACGAGCCAAGGAAGTTAATATCCTCCAACATTTGGGGAAAAGACCTTTTCCCTACCGATGTGGTCAAAGAGGTTGTTGATAAGGCCGCCGTGGAGAATAGAAACCTTCTCCAGAAGTGGGGCCTGGCTATCAAAAGAAAATCTTCCCCGGATGAGGGTCCTCAACCTAAGAGGAAGAATATGAGGACTAGGCTACCGTCTCGGCCAGCCAAGCCTTATAGACAGCAACAGCAACTGCAATTGCCTTTGCCTCCAGTGCCCAGATGGTGGCACAAACCCCGACTACTTTTCAGTGGGTACCCCAGGCTGTGCCAGGTCAGTCAACCACATTCACCCCAACGTTCGAAGGACAGTCTTCTTCCTTTCGTGCAAAGCCTAGAGGAGCAGCCAGAGGCTCGTCTAGGCGCCCCTCAAGGGGAAGGGGATTCAGAGGTGGTCGTGGTCAAGGAGGCAAGACCTCAGGACGGCAGTCCAAGTGAAACGATACCGGTAGGAGGGAGACTAATGAAATTTTGGGATCGCTGGACCTTCGATCCCTGGGCCCAAAGCCTACTCAAGAATGGACTGGGTTGGAGCTGGTACAGCACTCCACCCCCATGCCTTCGGTTTTTCCAACACTCCACCCCCATTTTGGAGGAGTACGTTCAAGAACTGTTGGAGAAAAATGTGATCCGAAAGGTGAAGTCCATCAAATTCCAAGGGAGGCTGTTTTGTGTTCCCAAGAAAGACTCGGAAAAGCTCAGAGTCATTCTGGACTTGTCACCACTCAACAAGTTCATAGTGAATTGCAAATTCAAGATGCTAACACTGCAACACATAAGGACCTTACTGCCCAAGAGGGCATACTCAGTCTCTATAGACTTGTCAGACGCCTATTGGCACATCCCGATCAGCCGTCGACTCTCCCCCTACCTAGGGTTCAGGCTACAACGGAAACTGTACGCCTTCAGAGCCATGCCATTCGGGCTAAACATAGCCCCAAGGATTTTCACGAAGCTTGCGAGCGCAGCTCTCAAACAATTACGCCTAAAGGGAATTCAGGTAGTAGCCTACCTGGACGACTGGCTGGTGTGGGCAGCATCCGAGACCGAATGCTTACAAGCTTCCAGTCAGGTGATCCAGTTCCTAGAGTACCTAGGCTTCAAGATCAACAAGAAAAAGTCTCGACTTTCTCCATCCCAAAAGTTCCAGTGGCTGGGAATCCACTGGGACCTTTTGTCACACAGTTTCTCCATCCCAATGAAGAAAAGGAAGGAGATAGCGGGCTCTGTCAAGAGACTTCTAGATTCCAAATGGATATCAAGACGCGAACAGGAGAGGGTACTAGGCTCTCTCCAGTTTCCAGTTTGCTTCAGTGACAGACCCAGTGCTAAGAGCACAGCTAAAGGATGCAACCGGAGTTTGGAGAAGGTATGCATCAAACGCGCGAAGAGACCTGAGAAGACCAGTGCCGCCTCGGCTACGTACTCTTCTCAGACCTTGGTCCCAAGCCAGACATCTAAAGAAGTCGGTTCTTCTTCAGCCACCTCCCCCGTCGATGACGATTCACTCAGACGCCTCAAAGGAGGGATGGGGAGGTCACTCTCATCGGAAAAAAGTCCAGGGGACTTGGTCCAAGCTATTCAGGACCTTTCATATAAACTTTCTAGAAGCTATGGCAGTGCTCCTTACCTTAAAGAAAGTCTCCCCGCGTCACTCGATCCACATAAGATTGGTGACAGACAGCGAGGTGGTTGTGAGATGCTTGAATCGACAAGGGTCGAGGTCACCACCTCTCAACCAAGTGATGTTAGCCATTTTCCGATTGGCAGAAAAGAAGAAGTGGTACCTGTCGGCAGTTCACCTTCAAGGAGTCCGCAATGTGACAGCGGACGCTCTATCCAGGTTCACACCGATAGAGTCGGAATGGTCCTTAGACGCAGGATCATTTTCCTTCATTCTGAATCAAGTCCCAGAACTGCAAATAGACCTCTTTGCGACGAAAGACAACAAGAAGTTGCCCCTGTACGTGTCCCCGTACGAGGACCCCTTAGCGGAAGCAGTGGACGCAATGTCCCTCGACTGGAACAGGTGGTCCAGGATTTATCTGTTCCCTCCTCACAACCTTCTGTTGAGGGTCCTCAACAAACTGAGATCCTTCAAGGGGGTAGCGGCAATAGTGGCCCACAAGTGGGCGAACAGTATGTGGTTCCCCTTGGCGTTGGAACTACAGATGAAGTTCGTGCCGCTACCACATCCAGTTCTGACCCAGCGAGTCCAGAAGTCGACTGTCTGCGCTTCATTACAGAAAACCCAGACCCTGCAGCTCATGATTTTCTCGCCCTAGCGGTGAGAAAGCGTTTCGGGATTTCGAGAGCTAGCATAGACTTCCTAGAGGAATACAAGTGCAAATCGACTAGAAGGCAATATGAGTCATCTTGGAGAAAGTGGGTGGCCTTTGTAAAGGCAAAGAATCCGCAGGAGATCTCAACAGACTTCTGCTTATCTTTCTTCATCCACCTCCATGGCCAAGGATTGGCAGCTAACACGATTTCAGTATGTAAATCGGCTTTGATGAGACCCATTTTATTTGCCTTCCAGATCGACCTAGGTAACGAGATCTTTAATAAAGTTCCGAAAGCCTGCGCTAGGCTCAGACCTTCAGCACCTCCAAAGCCCATTTCATGGTCTTTAGACAAAGTTCTTCATTTCGCCTCCCTGTTGAGCAATGAAGAATGTGCGTTAAAGGATTTAACGCAAAAAGTTATTTTCCTATTTGCACTCGCGTCCGGGGCCAGGGTTAGTGAGATCGTAGCCCTCTCGAGAGAGGCAGGTCGTGTTCAGTTCCTGGATGGGGGGGAGCTGAACCTGTTTCCGGATCCTACGTTTCTCGCCAAGAATGAGTTACCCACCAACAGGTGGGGTCCCTGGAGAATCTGCCCTCTGAAAGAAGATGCATCTCTATGTCCAGTAGAATGCCTAAAGGTCTATCTTCGTAGAACTTCAGACTTCAAGGGTAGTCAACTATTCAGGGGAGAAACATCAGGCTCAAATTTATCTCTGAATCAACTCAGAGCGAAAATGACATATTTTATTCGCAGAGCGGATCCTGACAGTACACCCGCAGGTCACGATCCGAGGAAAGTTGCCTCATCCCTAAATTTCTTTAATTGTATGGATTTTGAACATCTCCGTTCATACACGGGCTGGAAATCTTCCAGGGTGTTCTTTCGCCACTATGCGAAGCAAGTAGAGGAACTTAAGAGATCTGTGGTAGCAGTGGGTCGTGTAGTTAACCCTACTGTTTAACTCTGCGAGGAACAGTGATCTTAATTGGGACGATTAAGTCCAGGGTGAGTGTGTAGGTACATACTGTACTACAAACTAAAATGAGGGCACCAAGTGCCCATACAGACTGTTCCTTCCTTCAAAGGTGAACCTCGCATAAGTTCAGACATGTGTGCCAAGCGTTTCTAACGCTAATGTGATTGATTTGTAATACAGATTTTTTATGACTTGATACCTTGGTATCTCATTAAAGTGGTGTTTAATGGTTTTTCTTTCAGATAAACAAGTTCTGTTTACTATCATACTTATGCTTAAAGTTTTGGGTTATCCCCTTTTATATAAATATATATATTTGTTGTTAACCTGTCTGTTTATTATCTGTCAATAAACTTGTTCTTGAGAACCTTGCGTCTCTTTCACCTGTGTCAATTTATTGGTATAATTGAGCATTTAAATTCTATGTATCTTATCTGGGATAATTCTGATAGAATTGTTCTGTTTTGCAAGCTATGTTGCATTGGTTTATGTAAGTCCCCTAATGGGAGGACTCCGTCCCATAAAGGGACGAGGGCGGTTTTATTAGTTTCTTCCTATGCGGATATAAACCTTTGTCCAATACAAGTATTGTGCGGATGACTGGTCAATATATTGACGCAGTAGTTCTATACAAACTATGCTTTACCTAATATAGGGCGAGGCCACTATATTAGCTTGCCTGAGATTCATACATAGATATATGTACTCTTCGAGACTTTCCAGAGTCTAGTAGGACTCTTCCCTGTAGGGGGCAGGAAGCTCTAACATAGTTTATAGTTAGTTGAAAAGATGTATAACGGTAACATCTTAGGTCTCTAGGTCTAGTCGACCGGGAATAAATATCTCCGGGGAGTACGGCACGTTCTGAGAATCCACAGATACAGTAATGCTCTGGTACACTTCCATCAGGACGACATGGCTTGAGCCCAAAAAACGGATTTTGAGCGAAGCGAAAAATCTATTTTTGGGTGAGATAGCCATGTCGTCCTGATGGACCCGCCCTTGCCTTTCTAAGAAAGGACTGTAGGACCCCTCCCTACATACAGTATCTGTAGCACCTCGTGTACGCTACAAGGAATACAGATGGCGCCAGGATTGGCGCCAGGCACGCATACGAATCGGGGGATTGGGAGGCCTTGGGAGCGGCTCCCCCTTTTTCTTCCCGAATTCGTATCTCGTCAATCTCCCTCTTACGAGACGAATCTCTATTTAGGTAGTAGATTGCCATGTGACGTGTCTAGAATACGTCCTCTGATATGTCGCGATATCCCTTTCACGAGGGATACTCGCTCCAGGAGTTAGAATTCTGGTACCTTAAGGTAAATTCTCTGGGAATATCGCCGTAGTTGTAATATACCCTAGGAAGCTACCCTATAGGAACTTCCATCAGGACGACATGGCTATCTCACCCAAAAATAGATTTTTCGCTTCGCTCAAAATCCGTTATATATATATATATATGCGTGTATATATATATATATATATATATATATATATATATATATATATATATATATATATATATATATATATATATATATATATATATATATATATATATATATATATATATATGTATATATATATATATATATATATATATATATATATATATATATATATATATATATATATATATATATATATATATATATATATATATATATATATATATATATATATATATGTGTGTGTGTGTGTGTGTGTGTGTGTGTGTGTGTGTGTGTGTGAAAAGTTATAACTAGCACCAATAGATTAATTTTAATATCTTTTAATAATAATAAAATATACATTAAAGTTACTGAAGATATTTATTAGCCTTTTCCAGAATAAGAGTTGTTATAGAACATCCTTAGTAGATTTTCATATTCTCTTATAATTTGCTTATTTTATCCGTCCTATTATCATTGTCTTATTTTGGCAATCAGTGTGATTTTGGACACCTTTCATGACGTACAAAGTAACATTATACGCCTGAATTACATGGTCATTAAAAAATTCATCACCGCCAGGCTTTTTTCTATCTTCATTAGCCCTATCACTTCCAGTAGCCTTTTCAATTTTTGAATAATGTGTCACATATATACTCAACAGTCTTTTCAAAACTGTTTTAAAATTTACACCAATACCTTCAAATCTTTTACCATTACTTTTAAACTCTAATATCATAACTGTATTCAAGAGTTCTGTCTTAATTTGTCAGTTCTTGCATGTACAGTACCAGTCATCGTTATTTTGCATTATTTCTCAGATATCCAGATAGTATGGAATTGCTTCTTATAAGTGTGTGGATTTCAGAGAGGAGTTCTTATAACGGATTTTAGGAAAAGGAAAATCATAAGGAAAAGACTTCGCTAAAGTAAAATTTAGATAGAATTATCTGAAATAAAATATGACTAGATTTATAAGTAATCGTATTTTATATGAAGCATAAGTAAAGAAAGACTTGGAATGGATATGACGTTTCTTACCGACATATATTCATATATTTTTTATATATAATAGGTCACCTAAACACTCTGATCTACCCTTTCAGCAATTTTCATGCGTTTACTACATGTACATAGCATATTTACAATTCATACACATTCTATTCTTCTATTATCATATATGGTAACAATATGTTTAATTTCCCGTTTCAAGCCAATATTGTCCTTCTATACACAATGTCGGCAACCATCTTCAACGTGATTTTGATCAAATATACCTATTAAGGATTTCCATATTGACCATCCTCATATTGGATATAAACTTTCTTTCCTTGCGGGAAAAAAAAAATCTTGAATTTCAGACCGTGTCATCATAAATATCCCCATCATTTAAAGAAAATATTCCTGAACAGTTTTGTGTTTTCATTATAGCTACCATCATCATTATTCCTCCTATGCCTATTGACACAAGGGCCTCGGTTAGATTTTACCAACCGTTTCCATCTTGAACTTTTAATTTAATACTTTTATATCTATCATCTCCTACTTAACGTTTCATAGATTTCAGCCATGTAGCCATTGGTCTTCTAACTCTGATAGTGCATTTCTGAGCTCATTTGAACGTTTGGTGAAGTAACCTCTTTTAAGGGGTACGAAGAGCATGCCCAAACCCTCTCCATTTACACCTCACTCTGATGTCATCCACATATATCACTCGAGTAACCGCTATTATAGTTTCATTTCTAATTCTGTCTTGCCATTTAACTCCTGATATTCTTCTGTGGGCTTTGTTCTCAAATCTACTAAATCTGTTGGCGATTGTTTCATTGTCATACCACGACTTAAGTCCATAAAGTGACACAAATCTCACTAAACCGATATATAGCCTGATTTTTTATATGTAATTTCAGGAGATTTGATTTTCAATAAAATTACCTAACAGTAATTGCCTGATTTACTTTTTTTTTAATTTTTCACTAATCTCTATTTCTAATGAACCTGTATTGGAGATCATAGTTCCTGGATATTTATATAATTTTAACTCAATAATTCCTTCTCCTTCCAATGATATTTTTCTTTCTATTGAATACTTGGTTCTCAGTATTTCTTTCTTCTATTTATCCTGAACCTAACCTCCTGTGATATTTCATCCATTCTAGTATGGAAGCTTTGCAAATCCTGTGGTGTTCTGCTAATATGGACAGCATCATCAGCATACTCTATTTATGCTAATTTCTTATTACCAATCCAGTCCAATCCTTCTCCACCATCTCCAATGTTCTACGTATTACAACATTCATGAGGAGGATAAACACCAAATATGACGACACATTCACTTGGAGTATTCCGTTGTTCATTGATAATTCATTTGATAGGAATCTACTAATATTAACTCTGTACTTGCTATGCTTATGAACAGGCCTAATGAAATTTACATATTTAAGAGGAATTTCACAATAATGTGGGACTTTCCACCAAATTGGCCGGTGCACCCTAACAAAGGCTTTTTCATATTCATCTCTCAGCTCTCCACCAATCTGTCTCTGTAGTCTTTTTAGAATAACCATAGTATATATTTTCCTAACTGAGGTAAGTGAAATGTCTTTGTAATTATTTTAATAAGTCATGTCTCCTTTATTTACCATTTTCACCAATACTCCTAACTCCCATTTATCAGCTTTTTCCACTTCATGCCACATTCTACAAAAATTTCAGCCAATTACTCCAGCATAACCAGGTGCTTTCCATTTTCTGAGTTTTTTTTATGATAGCTTCGACTTTGAACACACCGAATTCATTCATGGGTACATGAAGGTCTTCATCAGCTTCAGGTACAACAAAAAAATTATTCCCTTCGTATCTTCTATTCATGACCTCACTAAACTGTTCCATTCAACTGTGGCTTTCTTCATCCTTTGTTGTTATGAAATACCCATCTCTCTTTTTGATGGGTGTATGGTTTTTATTCTTTGTCCCAGTAGAGATTCCATTAATAATTCTATGTGCGATTCTTACTCCTTGGCCACTCCTTGAATTAATACCTTCGTCAGCCTCTCTGCTTTTCTGTTTAAATATTCTCTCAAGTCATTGCTAATTTTCTTTTGACTTCACTATCAGCACTGGAATACTTAGCATGCTCTACCTTGTAATTTTCATTACTTCCTCGAAAACTTTCGACAACCACCCTCTCTCTCTCTCTCTCTCTCTCTCTCTCTCTCTCTCTCTCTCTCTCTCTCTCTCTCTCTCTCTCTCTCTCTCTCTCTCTCTCTCTCTCCTGCTTTAAGAGAATGTTTATGAAATAGTCTTTTGGAGGAATGTAGTTTATTTCTGAATTAGTCATAACGACAGCATGAAACATGACTTGTGGTGTTTATATGTCCCTTCCTCCTTGAATCTTAAGGTCATTTCGATCTTCACCTTCTTTTGGAACAATACTATTACATTTTCTAATTATTCTAGTGATTTCATGAAAACGTAATTTACAGTATATATACTAATAACAGTGGTATGAAAAAATTGCAATAAATGAAGGAAATTTTACTAGATCAAGGAATCGGAGAAGAGAGCTGTCCTAATTGTCTCAGATATGAGAGAACAATAACAAAATCGTTGGCAATTATAAATTTTGTTAATAGTACTTATGATAACACACAGAAAAATAACCAACTTGCTATAGAATACGGAAGCATGGATAAGGATTAAAAAGTTGATATTTCATTTCTATTTTCAATATATTTTTCTTTCTAAGTCATAAATGGTCACTATTTTTATTTACTAAATTCAAAAGTAAACATATTCCATCAAAAAATTTTTCAAAAAATGTGCTTTATAAGAGTAAATTTATTATTTTTTTTTACAGCAAAATAAGAAATATAACAATAAAAATCAATTATTCTCTTAAGGTAGATTATCCAGAAAACTGTTAATGTTATTTTTATGTTAGTGAAAGAAAAATAAACTTTGGAGAAATTCTGATTTCTCAAGGGTTTTAGTGTTAATCCATCAAAATCCATAAAAAAGGGGACAAAGCCGAAGTTCCTTCCCGTCATAAAAAGAGGGAAGTACCCTGCAAAGGCGTCAATGCACTTTTGCAAACGAAGGGTGGTGGAAAGGATTCCATGAAAGAGAGAGAGAGAGAGGAGAGAGAGAGAGGAGAGAGAGAGAGAGAGAGAGAGAGAGAGAGAGAGAGAGAGAGAGAGAGAGATGCTGGATTCCTTATGGAATTTTGTAGAGGTGAAGGCAAAGTTGACCGAGGGTGGCAAAATAGTATGTGGTTCATGGGGTGAGAGTGGTTGAGTTCTTTTGTTGGTCCAGGATGGGGAGAAAAAACTGGGTCGGGAAATTCTTGCTGGCAAGGCCTCATCAACATCTGCATCGCCTTAGCTTCTCACGTTCTGTCTTCATGCTCTGGCGCAGGCGGCACTCACCCTTCGTGGGAGGGCACATTCCTTCCTCTATTTTCTTGTCCATCCCGGATTCCCTCCTTCTGCTCCATCCTCCTTCACCCTCCTCCCCCACCTCCTCCTCTTTAAGCTTCTCTGTCAGGGTAAAAAGTTCTCAAAGCCTAATTGTGCAAGAGGACATAAAGCTCGCTGGCCATCGCACATAAAATCCAGCGATGAATACCTTGGACTCTTTCACATGATAATTCTAGTTCCCGAGAGCGTTTCAGTTTCAGATCTTTGCTCCGTCCTTTGAAAGGATTCTAATTCCGAGTCTGAAATTCATGTGTCAGAAAGAGAGAGAGAGAGAGAGAGAGAGAGAGAGAGAGAGAGAGAGAGAGAGAGAGAGAGAGAGAGAGATGAATAGATAAGTACGAGTGGAATTATATACACAGTAACACAAATGAGTTTATTTACAGGTTCTATTTGCATCCAATAATGGATATAAACAAAGATGACTGTTTGAAATTTTTTTTTTCCTATAATTAATCATGATAAAAAAGAAAAAGAAATGTTTTCTACTCCAATAAATATATTCACCAACTTTTTTTTCCTTGTCCGATTTTTCCTACAGCTCTTTTGCTATTTCAGAACATTTACTTGGATTTATGTTGAGTAAAAAAAGAAAAAGTTTAAGAGTTTAGTGTTATAAATTTCTTGGGCAAACTATAAAGAAATCGTGTTAACCTGAGTCTGTCTCGCTGATTGTTGTTATCAAATAAGAGATTTTTCCCAAAAGAAGACAATACTACAGTTATCAGGATTATGGTTTCTGAAAGCAGAGGTTTCACTTTACTCTCCAACCAAAAAGACGGAAACTAGAATTAAATCTGTAACATTATCAACTTCTTTTAAAAATATCAGTATTTTCTACCATTCAGAATAAGTACAAATTTTCATTTATTACTTGTAGGCTAACTACCGTTATCATATCTTGTTTATCCCCTTTGTGTTTACATCACAAATTTCAGTTAAAAAAAAAAAAAAAAAAAAAAAAAACGAAACGTTTGTACTAGAATTACGTTTGTTGGCTTTATCAACTTATTAAAAATACTGAAGCTAATAAACATAAATAACCTATGGTACAGGAAAGTCCAAAATTTAGTTTTAGCCCCAGATATATATATATATATATATATATATATATATATATATATATATATATATATATATATATATATATATATATATATATATATATATATATATATATATATATATATATATATATATATATATATATGTATTCACAAAAGTCTTGTAATAACTGGTTATAAATCCATGATATTTCAGCATAATTATAACCTGAGATTAGCTTCAAATTCTTGAGTTTTAGATGAACAATCTTACAGGATAAACCCATTGTGAAGTAACATTAGGTGATTTTCACAAGAGAGTAAAAAGTTAAACAATCGCAAAAAGAAATATTTTTGGAGAAAAAAAAAGAAAAAAAAAACAATGTTGATCTTTTGGCACTTAAAGATTTTTACTTCAATCTGGGATTATGCTATTAGAAATTTTAATACAAAGAACTGATTGAACATATACTTGCTCAAAATACAAAATGCATTTCCCTAAATCATGTCAATAACTGTTTTGATTTTCAACATCGGAAGCGCTATTTCTGGAAAAAAAAATATAAATGAAAATTAATATTGATCTGATTTGAATACTTTTATTTCATACTATTTCTTTTCTCTAAGGACTGTGATCTGTTTTGATACTCCTAAATTCCCTTGACACTTAAGTAAAATCTCCCATAATCCTAAAGGATAACCGTGTATACTTTCTTTTGGGAGTCTTCAGACCCAGACACAACGGAGGAGTTTGCATGCATATGCTGCCTTCCTCCCAAAACTTTGGCTTACCTTCATTCCCAAACTTTGCTCATTTCCTTCCCAGATAGAATCAATTTAGAATGGCTCTCTTGAATTTCCTAAAAGGAAATTTCTGAGGACTTTGTGTTTGGCGTATGAGGATGGTTTATTTGCTGGCAGGCTAAGACCTTTCGCCCAGTGCCTGATTTGAATGAAGATTCTGACTTTGCTTGGGTTTCACCCTTCCCATCTTCCATTGAATCAGCCTATGAACTTGTTTTTAATTTTCATCAAATTGTATGGAAGTTTCCTGGAAATACTTTTAAAGTTACTCATGTAAGTTTTTTTGTAGCATACAGACTTATCGCCAAATATTTTATTTAATTCAATAGACTCTTGGAAGTTATAGTATTTTGTGGGAAAATGGTCGATTTGTTGAAACAATAATCATAAGAAATCTTTAAAAGAAAACTGTATAGGGCAACAAAACTACGGGAAGTTACTGGTTTAAATAACCAGAGTAGGAATATTCCACGTTAAGGTATCCTCACTCAGAAAAGGAAACAAATATATATATA
>NC_090732.1:32982951-33013470 GCF_036898095.1 Palaemon carinicauda | reverse complement strand
AACTAAAGTAATATTTCAAGTGTGTGCATATTTTATATAAATCAAGAAGTACTTAATTTTTAAATTATATTTAAATATTCACTATAGACAATAGATAAAATTATTATTATTATTATTATTATTATTATTATTATTATTATTATTATTATTATTATTATTATTATTATTATTATTATTATTATTATTATTATATCAAATATTATTATTTCCCAATATTAAAAAAGAAAGGAAAAATGAACAATGATAATATTGGTGAAAATGAAACTTATATTACGCCATGTTTTGGGGGATATTCAATTTTTAAATAATTTATCAAATTATCTAAATGCGTCTAATGTAAAACTAATTTGCGAAAATTATAAGAAACCATATGCAATGAATAATTTTAATCCAAGAACTGGGCGTATCCGTATTGGAATGCCAATCACTAGGCCGAGAAAAATATTAAGAGAGGGTAGTTTAAAAAATTACAAATCAATAATTTTAAAATTCTGTCGCTACAAATTGCATCATTATGGAAAAGAATCTCTGATATCACCAGAAATGATTGAAAAATATGTTGACGATCATTTAAATAATGGAATAAAACAGTACCAAACTATAGCAACTGAAATTCGCGTTCTTAATAAAAATATTATCGTCCTAACAACGGGCCAAGAAATGGCAAAACCAAAACCTAAATTTTTATGGGGAAAAAATAAGTATACAGCATGCAACAGTACCATTTCCAATAAACCCCAATTTACGCATGGAGAAATTGCTTTATGTATGTTAAGATTATATAAAACTTGTCCCAATAGAGATCACGTACACAAAGCTTTTTTAATATATTATTCTGGATTAAGATCAGCAGAAGCAGATTCTTTAACATTTAGAGATATAGCACAAGGATATTCAAAAGATATGATTATCATACCAGTTAGAAAAGGAAAAGGACGTCAAATGAGAAATGTTGTTTTATTTCAAGGTGCTCCAATTTTATATTACAAAAAACATTTAATCCCATATTTGGCGTTAAAGATTAAAAAGTTGCTAATAGATAATCCAAATAAAGAATCTAAAGATTTTCTAGACACAAAAATATTTGCCGGTTCAAATTATCCAGCATGTAGAAAGGCATTTCGTAAATGTTTGCAGTGGGCGGTCGATAAATTATTTGTCGAACGAGACCAAGATAACTCTGACGAAGATGATAACAATATTAATAATGACGAAGAAGAAGAAGAAGAAGAAGAAGAAGAAGAAGAAGAAGAAGAAGAAAATAACATAAAAGGGGCAGGGTTACATTCTTTAAGAGCAGATTGGTCAACGCGAACATTAACTTTATTATGTTCGATAAACAAAAATCCATATATCGCTGCAAATATGACTGCACGCTTATTGGGACATAGATCCATTAAGTTACTTAATAAACATTATTTAAATCAAGGAAATAGCCTGAATCCCGAAAAGAACCACATTCAATTAATTTTAGAAAAATTTAAAAATTACGTTACAGAAGGCACCGAAAAGACGGTGACTGACGAAAATTATTCTCTGTCTGACAAACCCATCAAAATATTATTCGGTGGTATCAAGTATGGAAATATTGTTAAAGAAATACAAAGAAATAGAAAAAGGAAAAGAATTGGAAATTTAGTAGCGCTAAGTACAGTAAAAGACGAGTGTTTTATTCTTCTTGAGACAGAGAAAGAAAATTATTGTTATGATGATAACATAAATATAATAGATAATAATGGCGATGATGATGAGTATGATGATGATGATAATAATAAAAATATTAATAATGATGATATAAAATTTACGAACGAAGAAGACTATTATACCATTAACAATTACGCCAACGATGGGTTATTATTTTCTGGTGAAGATACAGAAAATCTAATTTATATTTAGCTTAAACTATTTTCGAAAATATTTCCATACTTGATACTAATGATAATAATATAAATATAATATAACATTACGATTCACCACTATAATTTGATGTTTTGGGTGTGGTATTAATAGTAAAAGTAGTAGTAGTAGTAGTAGTAAGTTTGAAATGAATACTAATCCTAATCCTAATGATATAGTATGGCCCCTAAGCTTTAATGGCCAACGGAATGTGGATATTTCTAGTGATTGTGGATTTTTTTTTCACGTGTTATATCGAGACAATGATCATTTGAAAATAAGATTATTATATCGTGCATTTTGGCTTTTTCCTGTGTTTGAAATATTAAATTTGGGCTCCACAACCTGGAAAGAATTTATTGATAACGATAAGATTATTGATATAGATTTAAAAGATAATTCTTTACCTTTCCCCTTTGTATTATTATTTGCCATTGATGCTAATATTCGATGGGGCGTTTATTCTAAACAGCGAGAAAATAATATTAGAATTAATGGCAATATCAGCAATATTCCAAAACTAGTGCCTTACGATTTTGTAGAAAAATTTTATAAACTAAAAGAAGAATCTGATAATGTAATTGTTCATAATGGATATTTTTGTACAAGAACGTGGGATGTTGTATGTAAAAAGTGTATAGATTATACAATTAAACCAAACTGGGTTAGTAGTAGTTGGAGACACGAATTCACAGAATATTTTCACACGATACGCATTGAAGATTCACCAATATTTAAGCGTTTTGGCAAAGATTTCCATATATGTTTTGGCACAGAAAAAAATTTCCATATACTTATGTATATAATTAATAATTATCGTCATTATTATTGTAAATACTGTTTACGTCCTTGTTTTCATTTCACTACAGTATCATCTCATTTTCTCTTGGGTGAATTAAAGAAATTTTATATTCATCATAATAGTTTCACATATGTAGAACTTTGTTTTGGAAGATTATATTCAATCTTCTTGGAATTTTGGCAAAAAGTACAAGCGCCGATGGTTGATGCTATAGTAACCAACAATTTAACTCATGAAATATTTACAAACAATCTTGTTCCAAATACATAAATTTCTTTTTCTTTTTTTTGTATATATTTGATGAAGAAAGACTTTATTTTCCATTGTTGTTATTGTGAACTTAGTATTTAGAATAAGTAGATAATAGAAGAATAAAGAATCTGATATTTTTAATTTTAAAGTTTCTTTATCCAATATTGACATTAAAGTTATTGTTACTCTGCTCTTGTTATAAAAAAATTTCCTTCTGTTTTTTTTTTATTTTGCTTTGTAGTTTTTTTTTTCCTAAAAAGGAATGAATGAAATTCCCATGAATCAGCATTCAATTGTTCCTACATTTTCTTGTATGTTGGGCCGTAGTAAAATAAGGGGTTTGATGGATTCGGGTTGCCAAATTAATTTCATTTATATGCCTGCTTTAGAAGGTCGGCGTTTCAAAGTTGTTCGTGATAATGTTAACTTATATCTCCGTGGATTGACTGGATCAAAACTCTGTCGTACAAAGATAGTTCAAATTTATGTTAAGATTGGGAAAACAGTGCATGATATACAAGCTTTTTGTCACCCAGATTTAGATTTAGATTCATCGGAAATACCCGGCCTTGGTAAAGTTGTTAAAAGTTTTAGAAATTATGGTTATGAGCTTTTAGATGAGTTTCTTGATGAGGATAAAGAAGACATATCAAACATTCAGTTTATCCTGGGTGCAAATTCAGCGCATTGTCTCTTGGAAAAGGTGGTTAGTTTTGGTCATCGTGGTCAGTGTGTGTACTATGAAACAAAATTTGGCATTATGTTAATAGGAAACATTGAAGAATTAATTGCAAATTTGAAATTTCTCCCTAACCTGCATGATGATACTCATTTACTTTTTGGCTCGGACACTGACGGTAAAGAAAAGGAAGATATTAAAGGGGACAGTAGTACACACCGAAGAAAAAAGAGGAGGGCTGCTGTCCTTGGTGAGACAAGAACGAGAGACATGTTGAGACTATTACGCCAACGATGAGTTATTATTTTCTGGTGAAGATACAGAAAATATAATTTATATTTAGCTTAAACTATTTTCAAAAATATTTCCATACTTGATACTGATGATAATAATATAAATATGATATAACATTACGATTCACCGCTATAATTTGATGTTTTGGGTGTGGTAATAGTAGTAGTAGTAATTTTGAAATGAATACTAATCCTAATCCTAATGCTATAGTATGGCATTTAAGTTTGCCCATAAGTTTTAGTGGCCAACGGAATGTACATATTTCTAGTGATTGTGGATTTTTTTTTCACGTGTTATATCGAGACGACAATTATTTGAAAATAAGATTATTGAATCGTGCATTTTGGCTTTTTCATATGTTCAAAAAATTAGCTTTAGGCTCCACAACTTTGAAAGAGTTTATTGATAATGATAAGATTATTGATATAGATTTAAAAGATATTTCTTTACCTTTCCCCTATGTATTATTATTTACAGTTGATGCTCATATTCGATGGAGAGTTTATTCTAAACTGCGAGAAGATATTACTATAAATAATGGCAATATCAGCAATATTCCAGAACTAATACCCGACAATTTTATTAAAAAATTTTATAAACTAAAAGAAGAATCTGATAATGTAATTGTTTATACTGGATATTTTTGTACAAGAACGTGGGATGTTGTATGTGAAGAGTGTATGCATTATACAATTGAACCAAGCTGGGTTAGTAGTAGTGGGGGGCACAAATTCATAGATTATTTTCACACGAGACGGATTGAAGATTTACCAATACCTAAGTGTTTTGGCACAGAAAAAAATTTCAATATATTTGTGTATATAATTAATAATTATCGTCATTATTATTGTAAATACTGTTTACGTCCTTGTTTTCATTTCACTACAGTATCACCCCATTTTCCCTTGGGTAAATTAAAGAAATTTGATGAATATTATTCTTGTTACAAATATATATATTATTTTAAAGAATTATATTCAGACTTGGTTATTATAGTTCGAGGACAAACAAGAAATAATTACAAAAGATCTTGTTCCTAATACATAAATTTGTTTTTCTTTTTTTTTTGTATATATTTTATGAAGAAAGTCTTTATTTTCCATTGTTGTTATTGGTGAACTTAGTATTTAGAATATATTGATAATGGAAGATAAATTTCATACACATTGGCCATTAAATTTTGGTGGTGAACACAAAGTAAACATTTCATGTGATCGTGGATTTTTTTTTCGTGTGCTATATCAAGACGACAATCATTTGAAAATAAAATTAAGGCCGTGTGCAGTTTGGCTTGGTTTGATATTTGATAAATTGTATTTAGATCCCCGGTCTTGGAAAAACTTTATCGATAATCTGATTATTACTTTTAATTTTGAGGCGGAGTCCATATCCCTTCCATATGCAATATTATTTACAGTTGATGCTCATATTCGATGGAAAGTTTATTCTAAAACACTACAACCAGAAAATAATAATAATGACAACACCATCGATATTCCAAAATTAACATATTATGACTTTATGAAAAAGTTTTATAAGATAAAAAAAAGGTCTGATGATAATGTAATTATTTGTTCTGGGTGTATTTGTGAAAGTACTGGGAGAGTTATTTGTAAAGAATGTATACGTTATGTATCTGATCCGGGCTGGTTGACTGGGCCCGATAGATACCACGATTATTTTTGTGTAAATATAATTGATAATTTCAAGCCACTTCTCGATATTACTGAAAATTGGGAAGAATTTAAAGGCTATTTTTGTTCTATTTGCATGCGTCCGTGTTTTTATTGTACATCAATATCAGCAAATTCAACAATGTATAAGGATATTCAGCCCGTGGGTTCTTTTAAGAATACTTTTGATAACAAACCCATCGAAGAATTAATTGATAAAATAATAACAAACAATTATATTTATGATAGAAAAAAATAAACGCCGTTTTAAACAAAGACATGCTTCAAAATAAAAAAAACCTTTCATTCATTATTTTTTTTTATTTTTATGTATATTACTTTCTTGAGAAAACACCATTCCCGCGCGTTGTGTTAGAGTTAATCAGACTGAAAATATATCAATTTTATATTATATATTTGAGGATGAATATTATCATTTCAATGTTTTCATTATTGTGATAGTAGTTAGTAATCTTGGGTGTTTTTTTTATTCATTTTATTTTGTTTAATCATCACAATACCCCACCATGTAAAAGGAAACAGACTTAATTGTTTCATAAAAATAAAGTAATTGTATTTATATTTAGTTGTTTTATTTATATCATTATACTTATGATAACTACACAAATAGAATTATTCTAATTTACAACTTTTACAACAATGACGAATTTCTATCAATTCATCAGAAATTTTGGAAATTGAAGGGGCCTGTTCTAAATAATATTCACTTTCGTTTGTCCTCTTACATTTAAAACAAATTAGTTCTTTTGTACGTTTATTTTTTTTTTCTTTGAGTATTAAATATTTTATCGGGGTGTTCGTTTTATCATTCATTGTTATTGTTTTATTCAAAATTGGTATATACGGCGCCAGGTTTTTTAAAATTTCATTGTTATTCATAAATATAATTAAACTATCAGCTTCTATTGATCGTAATCAAAATTTATTTGTATATATGTATACATATATATTATTTTTTATTCATTTTAATGAACCAAATTTATATAAAATTTAACAAAAAAAAAATTTTTATCAAGAAATAGTTTTAAGCATTTTCAATTAAATATGCGTGTATGTACAATATCATCTTTTTCAAAAGCCAAATTGATTAATAATATATTTAAAAAATGGATACGCTTATTAATATTTGTGGATTACCTGAGGTTATTTTGTTTATATCCCCTTTAATACTTTCCATTATAATTGGGGGCTCTAGTATCTATAAAGTTTTATTCTTTTTATTGTTGTTGTATATTATCTTAGGAATTATATTATTTATTAATACATATAAAATTTTCTTCGCGAGATTAGACTTTAGTAAGAAGGGCGATCACATTTCCGGACAATCAATGTACGCTTGGTATTTTGTTAATAAATTACAAGAAGAAAAAAATAGTATATTCGACTCTGAACTAAAATCTATTACAATATCATATCCCCCCTATTTGAATCACGCAACATTTTTTAAGGAAGACTTAAAACAAATGATCGATGAAACTTTCAATAAGGAATTTCAGGAAACAAACGTATCCGAGGATTCAGTTGATCAAAAAGATGAACTTTTACAGGCCGATAAATTTGATGAAAAAATTCCAACCACCGAGGGCAATTTATTACAAGATAACAGAGATGTTGAAATAATAGATAATTAATAACTTGCCCATTAATTTTCATTTTGTAGGATATTTACCAAAAGAAGCTGACATATTAGTGTAAAACATAACTATATTCATATGTTGTATTATTATTATTATTATTATTATTATTATTATTATTATTATTATTATTATTATTATTATTATTATTATTATTATTATTATTAAATACGTAAAAATTTTCATCATTTTTAATAATATAAGGTTAAAATATAGCATACTCTGAACAAGTAATATTTGTTATATTCATTAGACTATTCAGTTTTTTTTCATATATATTGTTGGTTCCAATGAAGAAATGAGGTGATTATTATTTACAGTCCATATAATATTTTCGTTATTGTCTCTATTTGGACACGACAACGATTCATTTATAGAGAAAATGTTATATGAATTTTCAATTTTGAAATTTATTTTTTTTTACTACATTAAATGATAGTTTTTCTGTATATTGTTTTTAATTTTTTTTATTTTTACAAGGCATAAGAGACGCCGCCTCCTCCTCCTCTGTCCCCCCTTCACAGACGTATCCTCCACAGACAGACAGTGCAAGTGACAAACGACCAGAACTACCAAAACATCGAATTGGCGATAATATATCTAAAAAAATGAATTCACTTATTAATATTTGTGGATTACCTGAGTTTATTTTGTTTATATCTCCTTTAATACTTTCCATTATAATTGGGGGTTCTAAACCCTATAAAGTTTCATTCTTCTTGTTGTTGTTTTATATTATCTTAGGAGTTATATTATTTATTCATACATATGATATTTTATTCGCGAGATTAAACTTTAATAAGAAAGGTTCTTGTCCATTTTCCGGACAATCGATGTACGCTTGGTATTTTTTTAATAGATTACAAAGAGAAAGAATTAATATATTCGACTCTGAACTAGAATCTATTAAAATGTCATATTTGAATCACGAAACATTTTCTAAGGAAGACATAAAAGAAATAATTGATATCTTTTTAAGGAAGGTTTTGTAATTTGTATATTATTTATATTGTTGATGATTACTTCATTAATGCACTTTTTTTATTATAAAAGGCAAAACGAAAAAAATATTATTTTAAAAAGAACAAGTTCAATTACAACAAATGAACATAATAATAATAATACTAATGATATTTATATAATTACCAATAAATAATTGAATAATATAAACACATTCCCATTATTTTAGTTCCTAAATTCAAAATTTACTATTATTTAATTGAATAACAATTATAATATTATGAAAAATTTGAATTTTTAATTTTGGGTTTGGGCTTGGCTGGTTAGCAGGCTAACCAAAAATAATTAATTAATATAAGCAGAATAATATATTTAATTTGTTTTTTTTTTTTATGCCCACTTATATATATATGTAAGCAAAACGGGCAAATACATCTCATAGGTTTTGATCGACCGACCGACTGCGTCCTTTTACACAATTTATGGCATCAAAGCCCGATAATTATGGTAAGAAGTACTGTTAATCTTTTTCTTTCGAATTGTATATAACCCAAAAGTTTTCGTCGCTGTGGTAATCATACAATTTAGCAAGCCTTAAATCGGGTTTATGATGACCTCTGGTAATAATTGTACTCGTTGTTGTTTTTTTTATTCTTATTACATTTTCATTTAAATAAAAATTCTCTTTGAAATAAGACTCGTTTTCCTCCAAAATACTTTTCCACGGACAAGTTGGAATTAGATAATACTTGAAAAATTCACAGGGTTCATTACTATTTTCCTTTGGGAAACGTTTAACAATAAAATATTTATCCCTATTATTTACATCCTCTGTATATACTTCTGCGTTTTCCTCTATATTATATTTTCTATTTGGTCGACAAAAATAAATATCTAAAAATAAATAATTGCCCATTTTCAGGTCGGCAAATTGTTTAATTTCTAATTTATCATGATCAATATTTTGTAAATATCTGAATTTGGCGCTATCCTCATTTACAAGGCGATATTGTTCTTCTTCTCGTGAATAAAGATGAAAATATGCTGTTTTTGGAAACCAATCGGCTAAATTTTCTTTGTGATATATAGTAAATTTATTGTTTTTTTCCTTTTCCAATACAATTACACAATCTGTACTCTTGTATTCTTCTAAGAAATCATTGTATGATTTGATTATACGCGAACATTCACAATTACCCTCTGTATTTAACACCAATGTAAATAGTTTTTGTGTGTTTAAACCATAAACTATATATATACCATCGACTAGTATTCTACGGTCGCTTTTACAAATAGTATCCCAAACTTGAATATAATAAAAAATTATATATTTATCGTTTGGAATGTCATCACAAAGTAAAATTTCAAGATCATTATACAAAAAATCATCAATTTTTTTGAATAAATTAACTTTGATGGGATTCTGTACGTCGTCCATCGTAACAATAACTGAAAACAAAAGATATATATATATATATATATATATATATATATATATATATATATATATATATATATATATATATATATATATATATATATATATATATATATATATATATATATATATATATATATATATATATATATATACACTTATATTATAAAATAATATATAGAAATTATAACAAAATCAAATGAAATATATACATTTAAGAAAATTGAATATCTAAGAAAAAAAATTCAGTATAGTGTAGTGATTAGAATTGTAATCAATGTTATGTCAGACATCTCATTCTTCTTCAGAGATTGGGGATAAGTAACGAATAAATAAATAATTTTTGTGCTTTTCTCGTAACTGGTATATAATACTTTAAATTTTTAAGTTGTGATTTATTGTCACTTGGTGTTTTGTTGTAATATTTTTTAGTGGTTGGTTCTTGGATAAGATTTTTTTTCTGTTTTCTATTTCCATAATTCTTGCTTGAAACGGAGAATGTCGTCCTCTGCTTTGCTTCTAAAGTTGAAAAATCTAATATTTTGTTTTTCGTGACAAGGGTAATGATACAATTTAGCAAGCATTAAATCGGGTTTATGTTGACTTCTGGTTATAATTTTACCTGATGTTACTTTTTTTATTCTTATTACATTCTCATTTAAATGAAATTTCTCTTTAAAATTAGACTCGTTTTCCTCCAAAATACTTTTCCACGGAAAAGTTGGAATTAAATAATACTTGAAAAATTTACGGGGTTCATTGCTACTTTGTGTTGGGAAACGTTTAACAATAAAATATTTATCGCTATTATTTTCATCCTCTGTGGAATACCCACTCATTTTAAAACTGTACTGGGCCCAATCGTATTTCGGTCCATTATTTATATGCTTTATGGCTTGGATGGGGGGGCGGGGGGTAAGTGTAATCACAGTATATATACCAGCTCAGGGGAGGTTTCAGTTAGTTGGTTGTGTCTTGAGTTTGACTAGTTTAATCATCACGATCATTATCACGTATTACAAGATTTTGTGAAAATGAAAATGGTTCAAGTACAATGTTCATACTGCACAAATAAATTTTTTATATCTAAAAAAGAAATAGATAATGATTTTGAAAATATTTCACTCTTTGGGGATACTACAGATTTGAAACCCGATAGTTTCTTGTCTTTTCAAGACATTGAAAATTATCTAAATGTTTTAGAGTCGGGGGAAGATGATTATTTTCAAGACTTGGAAGAATTCTTAAACCACGAACAAGGGGGCATCAACACCAAAACAGAAATTCTCCCAGTGAAGATTACTACAAACCAACCCAAGGAAGAAGAAAAAACAAACAAAGAAAAGAAGATTTTTGAAATGGAAAATCGAATCAAGAACAAAATTCCCCCAAATCTATACAAAGATGAAAAAGAGTGGAACAAGGAAAATAAGATTTTTGTGGATCCAGAATCATTATTAGAAGAAAAGAAGATTTTTAAGGTGGAAGAAAAAGCAGTCAAAGAAGAATTTCCCTCGAATCCATACAAAGACGAAGAAAAGGAAAACATCAAAAGGGAAATTCCCCCCACAAAGATTATTACAAACCAACCCAAGGATGAAGAAAAAACAAACAAAGAAAAGAAGATTTTTGATCTATACAAAGATGAAAAAGAGTGGAACATGGAAAATAAGATTTTTGTGGATCAAGAATCATTATTAGAAGAAAAGAAGATTTTTAAGGTGGAAGAAAAAGCAGTAAAAAAAGAATTTCCCTCGAATCCATACAAAGATGAAGAAAAGGAAAACATCAAAAGGGAAATTCCCCCCACAAAGATTATTACAAACCAACCCAAGGATGAAGAAAAAACAAACAAAGAAAAGAAGATTTTTGATCTATACAAAGATGAAAAAGAGTGGAACATGGAAAATAAGATTTTTGTGGATCAAGAATCATTATTAGAAGAAAAGAAGATTTTTAAGGTGGAAGAAAAAGCAGTCAAAAAAGAATTTCCCTCGAATCCATACAAAGATGAAGAAAAGGAAAACATCAAAAGGGAAATTCCCCCCACAAAGATTATTACAAACCAACCCAAGGATGAAGAAAAAACAAACAAAGAAAAGAAGATTTTTGATCTATACAAAGATGAAAAAGAGTGGAACATGGAAAATAAGATTTTTGTTGTTCAAGAATCATTATTAGAAGAAAAGAAGATTTTTAAGGTGGAAGAAAAAGCAGTCAAAAAAGAATTTCCCTCGAATCCATACAAAGATGAAGAAAAGGAAAACATCAAAAGGGAAATTCCCCCCACAAAGATTATTACAAACCAACCCAAGGATGAAGAAAAAACAAACAAAGAAAAGAAGATTTTTGATCTATACAAAGATGAAAAAGAGTGGAACATGGAAAATAAGATTTTTGTGGATCAAGAATCATTATTAGAAGAAAAGAAGATTTTTAAGGTGGAAGAAAAAGCAGTCAAAAAAGAATTTCCCTCGAATCCATACAAAGATGAAGAAAAGGAAAACATCAAAAGGGAAATTCCCCCCACGAAGATTATTACAAACCAACCCAAGGATGAAGAAAGCGTAAATACAAAAAAGAAAACCAAAATTCTCAACCTTAAAAGAAAACAAAGAGAAACTAATGATGATACAAAAGACTCAATAGCTAGACGAGTTTCACTAAAAAACCGAAAGAGGATATTTTTTGATGATACAGAAGACTCAATAGCTAGACGAGTTTCTCTAAAAAACCAAAAGAGGATATTTTTTGAACCTATTGCTAAAAGAGCCAAGCATCCGCGAGGTGGGTAAAGTAGTGGGCTGCTAAGAGAGGGATTTTTACATCAACCATATATTGAAAATGAATGTGAAATAATATAGACATTCTGTTTCAAAAATTGTGATGAAAAAGAAATAGAAAGTAGAAAAAATCTTATCCAAGAACCAACCACTAAAAAATATTAAAACAAGACACCAAGTGACAATAAACCACAACTTAAAAATTTAAAATATTGTATGACAGTTTTCACAGTTATAATTGTATATTGTTAAGATTTATTGCTACAATATAATTGTCATTTAAAGTACGATCCGGTAAACTTGAAAGACTATATATTATTATAAAATAGATAATTCCAAATAACACACGACCAACTCAATGGATATTTAATGTGTAATTATTTTACCTGCTCTTGTGGATATGCAGTTACACTTTTTGTATAATATATATGATAATTTATCTTTTCAATTAATGATTACGATCAAAATTATCGATTAAAATTTTTTTTTTTTGTAAATTAGCATCTTGCTCGTTTACATTCCAGTTTGGTGAAGAACCACTTTTGTAAATTGGCATCTTGCTCGTTTACATTCCAGTTTGGTGAAGAACCACTTTTGTAAATTGGCATCTTGCTCGTTTACATTCAATTTGTTATAGAACTACCCAAGGTAAATAATAATTTTGCTGTTTATGTAGAGGCATTGGGTTTATTAATCATAACGATTATCATTGTTTTCATTCTTCACTAAATTTATTTATAAAATTATCATGATATTAAAAAAATGGGATACAAAACGTATTTTATACTATTTTTGGTAGTGACTTTATATCTTTGTTATGTCTATTTAGATTATACTATAAAGGTTTTTTATGATAGGAAACTCGAGGAGGAAAGAAAGTCGGGGAAAATTCATAGATGGGGTATTTAACATTTATTGTTGACGTTCTTTGCTTTAAATCCAAGGATACCCCCATTAACAAGAAGGCGCACTAACAAACTTTACGGCCTTCAGAAAACGAAAGGAACTTAAAAATTAAGCCAAGGAAACTAATACATAAAAAAAACCCAGGGCTTACTTACATTCATATTCTATTCTTATTGATTATTTGGAGAGGAAGGACAGATTCCCTATTGTCAAAATTTATTTGAAATGTAATCTCTTTGGGTTGGGTTGGGTTAATGCTGTTTGGGTTCCAATAAAGTACTGTACTGTCTTATTAGGCAATATTCTAGGTGTACAAAACCATAATTTGTTTCCTCTGAAAAAATACGGATTCTTCCATAGAGAGTTTCATATGTACTTAGAATTATTTTTAGAAAAAAAAATTTCTTCTGAACTTAGAAATATTTCTGAAACTACATATATATATCTACGAATCCCAAAATTACTATATATATATAGATATATATATATATATATATATATATATATATATATAGATAATATCTAAACCATTTTAGAGTTTCTGGAGATTAAAAGTTTGCGTTTTCGATTTCTCTCTTCTTGAATTTATTACTATAGGTTAATAACATTATTTCTTTTTATTTAAAAAATGACTACCGTTGAAATCGAAAAATGTTTTATAAATTGTGAAACAAAAAACGTGCTTCTAAAATTTGTAAACAGGGACGAAGTTGACACAATAGATTTAAATAATATCGATTTCAAATTAAGCCAGGATAAAGATTTACAATTTATTCATGATGTAAATAGATATTTCTTAAAAATAATGCATAAATCGGATAAAAATAAATATGATGGATGCCTACCAGTCCGGTGCATTTTGCCTAATTATGAAAGCAATAAATTTATTAGTCCCAAATATTTGATCAATTGATTTATAAATATAATGGAACTTTTATTCCACGAGAATATAATTGAAGATTTACATATTTTTAGTCGAGATACAGATATCGTTTTACCCGCAACCCCCGAAAGAATGAAATCCATCATGGAAGATATGTTAAAGTCATCATCATCCACTATTGCTTCTTTGGGTATCAACGACGATAATACAGAAAATGAAGAAATTATTACTTTTCAGCAATTTTTACAGTGTTTTATGGGACAATTTCAATCAATCCAAAACATGCTAACCAAAAAGATGGAACATTTTGAAAATGATCCAAAATTCAAAAGATATGTAAACATAGCCGGGGGGTTACGCCATTCGGCGCAAGAAGAAGGGGGGAATGAAAAACAAGATTTAATGGGCGATTTCATTTCAAGCGTGGAAGAGACAGCCAATTTTGTACATTCTTTTATAAAAACGCATAGAGATATTATTTTACAAAATTTGTTGAATAATGAAAGCAGTTTAAAAACGGTGTTAAATATAATGATTAAATTTCCAAATATAACAATTTATGACAATGACCACATTTCATTTACATTAATGTTCACCACACTGGGGGAAATATTTAATGTGGTTTTTATGTGTCTATTTACTAAAATATCCATGACTGCATCAATGACTGGTTTAATATACTACTCGACTGTTATTAAGGAATTAAATTTATTTGAAAAATTTCAAGATCATCTTCAAATGCCCATAATTTTAAGGCTTATGTATGCTTGTTATGAAACCGACTATAGTTTAATTTCTAATCTAATGAATGATAATAAGATGTTAGAAACAGAAACATATTTTCAAGAGAATCATAAAAATATATACAAGCAAATAATTAATAGTGAAAAAAATGGAATACTTTTAAAGACAAATGACAATGATTGTATTAATTTTACTGAAAATTTATCTTTTATTTACAACGTAGCTACGAGATACGACTTTAGTGATAAGAATTTTGATGAAGCTTTATATTTTCTTTTAAATAAGTATAGGAAAAGATCATATGAATATTATCTTATAGCAGCTCTTGGTGTTTATTTAAGTGGGTTGCTTCGGAGTATGGCCTTAGATAAAAAGAATAGAGAATTAAACGGAAAACAGTTTATTGCACCAATTCATCGTATTTTAACATGTTTCTATATTTATATTAATAATCCAGAAATAAGTAAAATTATTATATCGAAAGACGACAAAATCTTTGATTATACGATGCTAAATACATTTTTAGAGGGGTTTAGTCATAATTATGCCGAAGAATTAAGAAACAGCGTTAAAGATATGATTAATATCGCTGGTCGTTTGTTAGTAAATTGTAATCAACCCCCAGAATTCTAAAAATGGTTTACATATATATACTTATTTGGGATCCGTAGGTAAAGGGGTGGTCCATACTTTTTCAAGTTAATATATTATTATCACCAAAAATTATTTTTGTGTTAACCAAATGTACATTTCAAGAGAAAATAAAAGTAAGTAAGAAAAAAAGAAAAGCGAAAATTTAATAATAATTATGTTTTGGGTGAAATTTACAAACATTTTTCGTGCATGTATGAAAAAAACTTGATTTATTTTTTCAATATACGAGTGTCACATCCTACAATCTTACAAAAGTTTACCGGATTACTTTAGATATAATTTTTTTAGATGATGTAATGGATACCCAAGGGAGTCACTTTGACTCATCTCTGTGAAACTCTTCCTAAATCACATGAATCCCCCTTTATAATAATTTTACGTCATATGTTGAAGATTATAAGATAATTTTTGCTTTACTAAAAGCTAATAAATGTTTTGCTTTCACCATTTTCTAATTTCTTTGTAATTCAAGTAAATTTTGGACTGACAAATTTTAGAAAACAAAACATTTTGCATTTTACTGATATTTGTCGAATGAATACAGAGCCAAATGCTTGTTCGACTGTTCATTTCATTACAAATAAAGAAACAGATGAGTGTGTATTTTGTAAGATATTGTCGCTTTGCTGTCACTACAAGTGTAAATTGTTTCTCATTAAAATATTATTATATAAGACAAATATTTCCAGCGCTGTGTTATTTTACTTATTATTTAACGTCCGCGTTTTTTTTAAATAAAATGCTTATGGTTATACACAAGTCTTCATTTATCCATATGGGGCTATTGAACCCGTATCATCGTAGTGATCATATATGAAATCACCAACAATATCTTTTGTTTCTTCCTATTTAAATCGTCATTTTAGCTATGCCAGTGTATTTCTAAATCAATTTTATGCTCAAAACCAAAATTTTATGAAAAAAATTTAGTTAATAGAATTATAGGAGGTAATGGGTTGGTTGATAATGACCATAAAATTTTTTATCCTAGATTCATGAGTTTTTGTAAATTGATATGTTAAAGAGTATAATGCTCAGTTGTGCGTTTTTATTTTTCACACCAACAACAATGATTTTATAACCAATTAACAACTCGAAGAAAAAACGAATTTATAGTAACATTAATGATTATAAATAAATATATATTAAAGACCACAATAAACCTAACATTTCTCTTTTTAATAAAAAAATCTTAAGAAAAGATTAAGGAAAAACATAAACCCCCAAATGAAAAAAAAAAATGAAAAAAAAAAAATCAAATTAATAGCGCCAACTTTATTGAAGACGACGATGATGATTACTATTCTTCCCAGTGTATGAATATTGGTGGCGTGTATGAAATATTGTTCGTAGGATTACTGTTTTCGATTATATTATTTTTTTGGCTTTAGTTATTTTTGACTAACCACAAAAAAATATAGAATATTTTTAAATTAAACTTAAAGAAGAATCACTAGAAATTTGTGGGAAAAATATTTTATTTATTAGTATATTATAACCAGTAATATCTTTACTTATTTTCTGACTTGGATTTATTTTCAGATTAATAACACTTAAAATGTCATTTAATGACACACCGGTATTCTCAAAAGAGTTAAAGTAATTATAGATAATGGATTTAGTTGTATATATATTATAACTCGAATTTTTCAAAAATAGCACCTGGCCTTTATTTCTACAAATGGGGTATGTTTCGTTACCAGGATCAAGGGTGATATCATATAATGATTCATTCATTTTTTTAATAAGAATAATTCGTACGTTTATAAACATAAGGAAAGTTGATGTATATTTTATCCCAGACCCGTTATGATTGTCAGAGAAGAAAGATAACCAACCACGCCGATGTGAATACTAACAAACAGACTCGGATATACTACTCAACCGCAAGAATAGGTTTACGACAACTGCCATACAAAGTAAAAAGAAGTTTGAGGACAGTGTTTTAAATTATCGTATAGTTGAAGACAATCACTCGGTGGATGAACTTTACTTACATAAAATTAAACAAAACAAACCTGTTTAACGGTGCTAGATAATCTTAGAGAAAATAAGGTAATTCAATTCTATTGGAATAAAGAAAAATTGTATTTGAAAATATCAAAATTATTCCAGCTGAATAAACTTTGTATGTTATGAAATAGATTTTTCTCAGAAAATTATTTCGGTTTAATGTTGGTGGTGGCTCAGTCACCAGTCTTCGTGCCAGCCTACGAAAGGCAGTTGACTAAATTTAAATGTATTTTATAATAATACATATATATATATATATATATATATATATATATATATATATATATATATATATATATATATATATATATTTACAAATGTAATATTATTAAAGAAAACAATTTCTTGTTCTTAGAATTATTTTTTGAACTAACTGATAACAAAGAAGCTTATTTTTTTCAAAAATCTCAGTTGATTATCAAAGTAAATCATAAACATTTAGGGCCACCAGTATTCCATCTGTAGTATAAATTCTGTTATCGTATCCAACATAAATAGATTTTGTGCAGTGTGTAAGTTTTATGATTGTATAGCCATAAAGAGAAATTTCGCTTATAAGATTTTTGCGTGTATTTAATGCTATATCAATAAATGCCTTTTTATTCATTCCGTTTAAGAACCCCATTGGACAATCTTGAAAAATCTCCCCAAATAATTGCCATAGATGGTCAATACTAAATCGCGAAGCATGAGATTCGATCATTTCTTTAATACTATTATGGATGGGGATTTCTGGGTATATTTCATTTATAAAGGTTAGATAGGAAGAATCTTTATTAATGATTGATAAAAAATCCCTGCATTTTATTGTTGTTATGCTTTTATATTGCCAAATGAAATGACATAGTTGTTTAAATTTACAAAATAAATTATATGTTTTTAGAGAACCCTCCTTTAATGCCATGTCATACAAACCACTATGAATTTCGGTAGAATTTAATCCAAATAACGAAAATAAAGTTTGTCGTTCATCGTGGTCAAAATGAATTCGTAGTTTCTGTTGTGAAATTATATTGTATTTTGGGTGAAATAAATGAATTAATTCTGATTGACTAAGTAAAGTCATGGATGGTATTACATGTAGACAATCACCATCAAAATCTGCATTATTTCCTTCTACGATGGATGTAGATATACCCATACATGGATACTGCCAAGTAGTTTTGACGCTATGAAATGTCATACTTCTCAAATCTAAGGTTGGGTAACGGTGACAGAGAACATATTTAGGACATCCTAGTCTACAATATATATTATACGGCAAAATACATTCGTGAGCATCTAGCTGAAATCTGGGAACGATTACAAGTCTGGCAGATCTAACATATCTTCTATTACAACAGATTGTTCTAAATATATTATTTTTTCCTCCACCCCCTCTTGATATTATAGATCCATATTTAGTTTTAATATTTTTTATATCAACTTTAGGATCAATGAGTTTTTTAAAGAAGGATATAGTTTTATTCATTTCAATAAAAAAGGCCATAGGGGGTATGATTTTTTCTTTGTTATTATTATCTGGCACAATTACTTTGATTGAATAGTTTAAGACGTCGGGTTCATAATTCAGTTCGTTTTTTGATTTCTCAGACAAAGAATCGTATATTCCTATTATTTTGTTTGATATCTGTAATGGTGATGATGAAGGATATGCCCGATTATTACTGTATTGATATGATTTATTTGTTTGCCGTTGTTGGTATTGCTTTTTAAGATGATGTAAAAATTCTTTATAAAAAGATTGATATGTTATCATGCATTTTTTATTTTGATATCCTAAAATATTGTAAAATGTCATTTTATTAAATTGATAGTTATTACAATCAATGTTCTTGGTCTTAAATGTATTAAAGCAATTAAAACAGGAAATAATTTTCGGGGTAAAACTTGTGTTATTATACTTATCTTTTTTACAACACAGGAAGCAATTTGAATATCGGCATCTAGGACATACACTAATTGCAATTTTCATTATTTTTTTCATACAAGATTTAGTGATAATATTTTTTTTTGTGAATTTCAAAGATTTATATCGATCATGATTATCATATTTTTCATTGGGGGTAATACTATTTTGTGTGTATGAACAATTATTTTTTCTATTAACAATTGTTTCAGCAATTTCGAAATAAGTTTCAATAGATATCGTAGGCATTTTTAAATGATAATGTTTATTATCACCACTAGTTGTGGTTAAACATTTTCCTATAATCACCCCATCTATCACTGCAGATGTGTTTTTTTGTTTTTTGTTGGGAAATAACCAATTGATGTTTCCTTTATTATATTCCATTGAAATATATAATGAAATATATATTATGATTGTTTATTCCACCCAATTAAAATGGGGTATATATAAAGAAAATATTTTTGATAAAAATAAAAAATTAAGATTAGTCAAAATATAGTTTATATAATCAATATAATTTTACTGTGTATTCTAGGTATAATGGTTTTATGTCCTCTATATATTTTCCCCAAATATTATAGAGATGCTAATACTAATAAGTATATTGAAATATTAAAGAAATATGAACGCCATTTTATGCCAGCTGAATTTGTTTTAATATTATTATTAGTCATTCTTAATGGTGTATATGTGTTTAAGCCTTACATTAACAATAAAAATGACAACGATGCTGTGACTGATATATAAATTTATTTGCTTTATAAAGTATTAGATTAAAGGGCCTGAATTCATCAAAGCCGGTTAGGATTAAAAAAACATTATAATGTTTACCGCAACAATATTTATTCACAAAAAATATAAAAACACGTTGTAATAATAAAATTCCATTTTGCTAAAATAATAAAATATTTTAAATATATCAAAATCTTTCAAGCCCAACATTTATTTCATTTATAAGTAAAATGTTATTATAAAAGATCAAAACTTTTTTCTTTACTAGGTGCCATATAATTTGGAATTTCACAATATTTACCAATAAAATTATTTGGACAAGCACATTCAAACGTTCCGAGTCCACGAATATTATAATAATTATTTATTTTGGGAATAGGTTCGCCACCATTAAGACAAGCTGACATTATTGAGTTTTCCTTGATATACTTATATGCACATACACCAGAAGAACAAACGGGGATAGATTTTACATTCTCAAAGTTTATTGGCATACAAGTTTTCGCGCAATCTATATCTTCCTGACAATGAATTATAGAACTATTACAGTTCACAATTTTTTTTTCTGATGATGATAATGATTTTGGTAACTGGGTAAGGGGCATTCCATCAAAATAAACCTTTAAACTTGAATTTTTATTTGAATAAAAAAAAGGCCTTTTATCATTAACACCAACAAAAATTATATAAATATTAAATAATAATATTATGCCCCACAATAAAAAGGAGAATCTTAACTGTTTTAGCATTTATATTTTTTAAAATAGATACGGTTAATTTGATCATGCTTATTGATGTTACTTGATATGAAAACCATAACCACAATACTTTATGGAAAAAAACGTCTTTGTTTTGCCGTGTAAAAAATGCATGGAAACAGACAAAAACGACGGAACTTTAGAAATGTTTTTGAGATTCAACATAACTCATAAACTAAAAATAGAACAAGATAATTATGACATTCTATTTAAAAAATACCCAGATATTAAATTTAATCTTATATATCAATCTGATTTGGCCAAAGATATAAACGGAATTTGCAATGAAAATGATTTGGTGGGATTTTTTTTACAGATGCGTTTAACTTTGGGGATTGGATTTTATTGGCCAAAATTAAACTTTTATCCTTCAACGCAAACCCATTTTTCAGTTCCTATTTTAAAGGACGGAAAAATGTGGCAATTGCTGCTTAAAAAAATACTGGACTTTAGAGATGAAACTCCCGTTGATATAAATCAATGGAATAATTTTATTCCTAATCCCATTCGATGTTTATTTTGTAATGATTATCCACGAGATTTTTACCCTGGAAATTTTATTGTAAATCAAAATATTTTGTATACCAAAACATTTGTATGGGTTGATAAACGGAAATTACACAAGAGAAAAAAGAAACAAATGATAATAATGTATAGTAAAAATAACAAAATATTAAATTGGCCCTTTTTAACAAAATATTGTGGAGTCATTAATGAAATGAATACCATAAATACTTTGGGTAACATGGCATTTTTTACCCCGGGTAAGATATTTACTGCCTTTTTTGATAACATTATTTCAAAGTTGTTAAAAATTCGGATTTATAATAATATCGTTGAAAATTTAAAAGATTATTATAAGAAAAAAGAAAAAAAAAACAACATTTAAAGCACTAGGCATAGGTGTTAATGATTTGATACAAATGCACCGAATATGCAAACGAAAAAAGAATTATGACATTATTTTAAGTGGTGATCAGAAAGTTATTATTGTCTCCAGAAAAACCATTAGTACTAGTCCTACTACTACTACTACTACTACTACTACTACTACTATTAATAATAATAATAATAATAATAATAATAATAATAATAATAATAATAATAATAATAATAATAATAAAACAAAAAGAGCATCCAAACATAAAAAACATCATCATCATCATCGCCCACCACCAAACAAAAAACAAAAATTATTGTCTATCAATAACACCAGTGACAGTAAAAATGATAATGGGTGCTTATCAGCAAATGAAAAAGAAATCACTTTAATGGGCGTCTTGACCAAAACTGGTAATGATTTAAATTCTGCACTAGATAACGAAGAAACCACAGAAGCCATAATAAAGTGGCTCCATTTCCCGAAATCCCCAGTTAATGATACTAATATTATAAGCAACTTATCACAAACCATAAAAAGAGGAGAAATTGACATTGCTATATCACAGACTAGTATTCTTAATAAAGATTATGTAGTTTTAGATAATAATAAATATACAAATGAATTTGATGATTATAACGCCAGAGGAGATAATATTTCCTTTGGGTGGACGGGAAAAACTGACGAAAGAGAGAGTAATAATAATAATAATGCGTTTATAAACAACAATAATAATCTTGATGTGCATAGAATTGGGAGATTTACAAGAATCGCCCCCACAAATTCCTTTTACAATATTTGCGGAATAGCTTGTTCACTTCAAAAAGTTTTAACCAAAGATTCTAAAACGAAAGAACCCAAATATATAACCAATAGTGAAATAGGTTTCATTGATTTGGTAACTACATCAGACACCCCCAAAAACTGTGGATTGATACTGGAATGTGTGATTGATACAGTAATATCAACATATAGTTTAACAGTTGGAGAAAATATGCATAAATTATTACTAAAGCTTTTTTCTGATTGTCAAAAAGTTGATAATCCAGAATATTTGGAAGAATTAGATGAAAACTATCAGTACATTTGTGCCAACCAAGTGTTATATAAGTTTTTTAGGAAAACACCAGAAAATTTATCACACCAACAAATAATGTACATAACATCTCAGTTTGGTATATTTAATTACTTTCGAATGATGCAATATGCATTAAAAATAGAAGTACCTTTTATAGAACTTATAGATCAATCAAGAAATATATTTTGGGAGTGTACCAGTTTTGAAGGTACGTTATTCAAATTACACAGAGATGGGCTTTTTTATTCACCAACCGAATTTCTATATTTACAGCAAGATATTATTGATGATGAACAGTTAGTGGGTTCTTTGGGGTGTACAACAAATTTATGGGTTGGAGAAAGGGGAGAAAGAATTGAAAAAATTTTTGGTCCCTCTATTAGAATAACACCACACCCTAACAAATGCCATTTACCTCGCACTGGACACGCAGCATTTTCAGCCAAGAATTTTGTAGGAACCCTAAGAAATTCCTTATCAATAGGCCAATTACACCAAAAGAATTTAACCGTGGCTTTTCAAAATACAAAATCATATCCTTCGGAAATTATTGATATTGCAGGATGCTACCCCAAAATATTGGTTGCATCTGGATTTAATAATCAAGAAGATGGGATTGTTATTAGGAAAGGGGCAATAGAATCTGGAATGTTTTCAGCAACATTTTATGAAACTGCTGCTGTTAAGATGAATTATAATTATAAGGCTTCTGACGAAAACCCATTCCCAATAGAATTTATACCCATGATTGCAAAAGGTACAATACTAAGAAAGGGGCTTCAAGTTGGTATATTTAAACTGAAAAATACTTGTAGTCATATTAATAGCAACCTAAAACTTTCAATTGAACTTTTTTCCAGTGAACTAAAAGTAATAGAAATCACTACTGAGGGGGGATAGGGATGCCTAGAAAGTCCGATATCTTTGTAGATAAATTTGAAAATGTTGTAATAAATAATAATAATAATATAGGTAAAGACTGGATTTTATCGGTGATTTGGGAAGGACGGGGTAATATTATGGACGTGGACGACCCAACAAATGATTATTTTCACAATTTGGTATGTTCATCAAAAGAAAGGGCCAAGCTTCGAAGGTCATTGGCTTTTCAATCTCAAAACCCAAACTATCAGAAATATCGTTGCGAAATGATTCGCTGCGATAACATAGATATATCACAGTATATGAAGTTATATCTGACATATGCGAGTTTATTCACACCATCTATATGTGATAAATTACAAACAACAACTTCAAATAAGGGTGTTCTCTCTGAAATTATTTCAGATGAAAATATGCCGTTAATAATCAATCCTAAAAACGAGGGGAAAAAAAACATACACACAATAATGCCAGATCTTATCATTAATCCTCAATACCTGAAGAGACAGACTCTAGATAATATATTTAATACTGGTGAGATGTTAAAGAAAGAACACGAAAACAAAACATCGATTCCATATATGAACAACTGTTTTGAATTTAATATAGAAGATTCTAAATATTATTTGGAGTTGGGAGATTTATATGCTAGTGGAATACTAATAAATTCTATAACGGGACTTCCTTATTTGACCGCCGTAGAAGATGATACTAGGGGCGTTGATTATCCCTATTATGAATATTTTGATGTAGATGACGGATTTACATACACTAGAAAATTAGAAGATTATGATCATATTAATAGGCTATGTTATAAAACTACTAAAGCCACCATCTATAAAACGCGATATTTTCTTGTTCATAACCATAAATCATCTCTCATGATGCAATGTTCTCATCCAGATGATATCATAAGAACAAAGTTTTCTGGTACACCAGTGAAAGGAAAACGAGGAGGGTTTGCAACGGGCCCACAAGAACAAATGACAATTGTGGGCCTTGGAGCTGAACGCCTTAATTACGAAATTTCCCAATTTAGATCTGATTTTTTGGAATTTCCAATCCAACCCACCAAAGACGAAAAAACAGAAATGAGCGATGAGATTATCCAAGGTTCAAAAACACTACAAAGGGTTTTTGATGAATTTAATCAGTATGAAAATATTGATTTATCATTAAAAATATCAAAATTAACTCATATGAAGAAAAAATCAGAAACACTCACCAGTTAAATGAATTTCGTTTTTTATTTTTATGATATTATAGTTCATTATAACAATAAAAGAATCACCGGGGGTGTATTTAGAAATAATGCATTAGAAAAATATATTCGAAGCTGAACCAGACGACTACAGTTATTTTGATGAGTATTGGAGTGGAAGACCAAGAGAATTCCCAGAACGGGAGAACGAGAGGAGTGTAAAGACGACCCATGGAAACAAGTGGACTAGCGAAACACTTTGGTTATATAATAATAATGATATTAGGGGCAAAAGTAATACAAAGAAGACTATATATCCAATTCTAATTCCAGAAACCAAACCGATTGATACTCTGACTCTATTCCAATCTTACTTATTCGCTAACATTACTAAAATAAAATGAAATTTACTACCCACGTAGAATATACTGGGTATATGGTTTATATTTTATCACCGATATAGCACAAGATACTCACTTTATGTTGTAAAATAAAAAATGGAATACATAACACTTATTATTATAAGCATTATAATAATTTTGTTGGTGACTATATTTATTTTGTATGTCTATACAGACTATGCTGTAAGGTATGATTATGCTAGGGTACGTGAGGAGAAAAGAAAGAAAATCGTGGATAATTCGTAGGAGGGGAATTTAACATTGCCTTATTTGACCGCCGTAGAAGATGATACTAGGGGCGTTGATTATCCCTATTATGATGTAAAGTTTGTTAGTGCGCCTTCTTGTTAGTAGGGGTATCCTTGGATTTAAAGCGTTTTGGTTTTCCATGTGGATGGGTATTTGATGAAAACGTAATGTTGTTAAGTTTTTTTTTTTGAAGCCTCGTTCTTTTAGCAACGGGCTCAAATAGTGTCCTCTCCTTATGTTTCAGAGAAACGCGTCTAGCTATTGAGTCTTCTGTATCATCGTCAGTTTCTCTGTTTTTTCTTTTAAGGTTGAGATTTATATCTAATTGGACGATTTCTTCTTTTTGATGTTGGTTTGAAGTCGTTTTCACTGGGGGAATATCCTTTACTTCAACTTTGTATTGATTTGAGGGGAATTCCCCCTTTATGGTGGTTTCCTTTACTTCAAAAATCTTCTTTTCTTCATCTTTGTATTGATTAGATAAAACTTCTAGAATCCATAGATTCACTGCCTCCTCTGCCCCAAAAGTCTTCTTTTTTTCTTCTTTGTGTGGATTCGAGGGAAATTCTTTTTTTATTTGTTTAAGAACCTTCTTTACTGGGTTTATGTTTTCTTCGTCTTTGTGTTGGTTTGTAGTAATCTTCACTGGGAGAATTTTTGTTTTGATGTTGACACCTTCTTGTTCATGGTTTAAGAATTCCTCCAATTCTTGAAAATGATCATCTTCCCCCGACTTTGAAAAATTTAGATAATTTTCAATATCCAGAAAAGGCAAGAAACTATCATGTTCCAAATCTGTAGTATCCCCAAAGAGTAAAATATTTTCAAAATTATTATCTATTTCTTTTTTGGGGGTACAGATTTTATTTTTACAATATGGACATTGCACTTGAACCATTTTCATTTTTACAAATCTTGTAATATGGTGGTGGTAGTTGAACTGATCCAGTCTAAGATACAACTAACCAACTGAAACCTTCCTTGGGCTGGTATATATATACTATGTGATTAAACCCCCCCCCCATCCCCATCCCCCCATCTAAGACAGATGAAGCATATAAATAATGGACTGAGATACGATTATGCCCAGTACAGCTTCAACCTCCGGTTGGTGTTTATTCTTTTGGTTCTGATCTTGCAACAGAAGGGTATCAATATAAAAGAACCCAAAAAGAATGTTTTTTAACATAAAAAACATAACACAAAACGATGAATTGGTTTGTTTGCGAGAAAAGAGCAAACAAAACCTATCATCACCATTCAACCCAATTCTTTTCCACGGAGAAGATATGGACACCTTGAAAAAAATCATTATAAACACTATAATGACAGGAAAGGTTTCTGATCTCTATTTATGGTGCATTAGAGAAATTCATCTCATTAATATATTAAACGTAAACAGAAAAAACAATTCAAGAATGAATTCCATACTGAATTTCTTACAAGGAAAGGCCCTAGACCTAATTTCACCAAGAGATACAGTTTCTCTATATTTTTTTTTTACATTTTTAAACACATACAAAGAAAAAAATTATAGAGATATTGAGTTTCTAACCAGGGCCCTTACTATTTTTCTATTCGCCTTAAAAGCCCAAGTATGTTGTGATTTACAATTGGCTGCATCTAATCAAATACCAGAAACTACCGACAAAGAAAATTATGAGAAAAAATTTAACGACTCTCTTGAAGTTGGTAATCGTTTTGAAGCTGTTTAATATTTGGCTGCTGTTTATAGAAATTTTATGGGCTTAGAAAATAATGAGGATATTTCTTCCGTGTGTCTAGATAATAAGAACACACGGAAGAATGAATTCATAGAGTGGTTCCGTCCCATCATAATTAAGAAAATTCACAGCGTAGAAACCGAATCATTAGGATGCTCAAGTAAAAGGGTTTTGGAATTATCCTGTGTAAAGAGGCTTCATTATTTCAGAGACCGACCATATTTTTATGGACAATTTAAAGTCCTAATTTCAATAGTAGAATCATTGATGGCTTTTAAATTGGACCCAAGAGCAATGTATTCCGTAAATTATGCGTCGATTCAGTTTTTTGACAAAATCCACCCCATTGAAATGAACCAAGAGTTTTCTTGGAAAAACGACCATCAATTCTTAGAAAACTACACTTGCACAAATAAACCTTTATGTAATCCAAAATTCTTGGATACTTTCTGGGAAAATCCAAGTTGGAGGAAAAATCACAACACCACCTTGAATGTTGTTAAAAAGAGACGACGCTCATCATTGTCATCAACAATGACAAAAAAAAACAAAAGTGGATGGCTAATAACATCAAATTGATCGTAGAAACCCAATACTGATTAAACGACGAAGATTTGGACCTACAAATCATGAAAAAGGCATTGTTCCTGCTAAACTCATAAGAAAGGAAAAGCATTCTACATTTTTTATGACTGTAAACTGTTTCTCGTTGAAATATTATAAAAGACAAATATTTCCAGTATTGTGTCATATTACTTATTATTTAAAACCATCCTTTTCTTTTTAGAATAAAATATTTTTATATTATATATATATTATTTTTTGGTTTAAAAAGAATAAAGTGTTTATGGTTGGTTATACACAATTCTTCATTTATCCATTAGTCTTAACTACTATAATCAAATATTGCAATTTGAGATACACTGAGGTTATTGAAGATGTATCACTAAAAGATAAAAAAATGAAGAAAAGAAACCATATTAACTTCAACGATGACGATGATAATGATTACTCTTCATCAGAGTGTATGAATATTGGTGGCGTATATGAAATATTGTTTATAACATTATTGTTTTCCTTTATATTATTTTTTTGGCTTTGGTTATTTTTAAAAAACCACACAAAATATATAGAACATTTTTTAATAAAAAAAAACTGATAGATAATAGATTTAGTACAATATATATTATAACTCGAATTTTTTAAAAAATGATTGGTTGCTTTTAATTCTACAAATGGGGTATGTTTCATTGCCAGGACCAAAAGTAATATCGTATAATGATTCATTCATTTTTTAATAAGAATAACTCATTTTTTTCATAAACAAAATTTGTGTTCATGCATTATATTTTGTCTCAGATCCAATATAATTGTCAAAGAAGAAGGACTACCAATTACGCTGATGTGAATACCAACAAACAGACCACCGAAGATGACGAAATGTAAAGCATCATCATATCCAGTTCGTCACAAATTTAACCAGAAACTGCGTTATCGTTCTAGTGCCACAGTTTTCCTCGCATTCCTAAGTTCTAGTTATAAAAGAAAAATGAGAATTTGGGAAAATGTTCACGAATTCTTCAACATAAATCGTGTCAAAGGCTGGGAAAATATTCCCGAAGGCAATTATATTTTGTCGTTGGTTATTGCCGTTGACATTGATAATTTTTATACAAAAAACAAGAGACTCAAACACTCAAAATATAGGTTTACGGCGACGGCTATACAAAGTAAAAAGAAGTTTAAAGGTGGTGTTTTGAGTTATCATATAGTTGAAGACAACCAATTGGTGGATAAACTTTATTTACATAAAATTCATCAAACTGGTTTAACAGTATTAGATAATCTTAAAAAAAATAATGTAATTCAATTATATTGGAATAAAAGAAAAGATGTATTTGAAAACATCAAAATTATTCCAGTTTGATAATCTTAGTTCATGTTTTGGAATAGATGTTTTTTAAAAAATATTCCAGTTCAATATTCTTTGTATATATATATATATGTTATTTGTTTAATCAATTACCAAATTTTCCAATAACTAGCTAGGACTTTTTTGCAACTATGTTAAGTGTAAAAGATTTCATTTGATAAATATCAAGGGGGAAATCTTTTAATTCCCCTTATTTGAAGTTGAAGAAATTTTATTTGTTAATTAAGGATTTTGTTTACTTTTGTTTAGTGTAATCTATATTTGTTCCATTTCATATATATATTTTTAGTGACTTTCATTTTTTTGGTAGAGTCGCTGTATGTCATTTTTTTTTATAACAAACCCTTTTTTTTTATTCTCAATTCATATATTTATATTTTGCTTTACTTTTTGTAAAATCTAAGCAAGCAGAGAATGGAGGAAACATGATACATATACGTTTCCCACAAAATGTATTTACAGATGTAATTAGTACTTTATCAATGTATCCTTGTTTTGTAATTGGATTGTTGCGACAAATAAAATGTTATTATAAAAGATCAAAACTTTTTTCTTTACTAGGTGCCATAGAATTTGGAATTTCGCAATATTTACCAATAAAATTAGAAGAATTTCTCGTCTACCTACCTACCTACCTACCTACCTAAATTAATATTAATAATAATAATAATAATAATAATAATAATAATAATAATAATAATAATAATAATAATAATAATAATAATAATAATAATAATAATAATAATAATAATGTTTCTGAAGTTCTTCGGTAATTATATAAAATAAAAAGGAAAAACAAATCTTCGCCGCCTGTAATAAAACAGAGATTTCAATATAGTTGTTGAGCTGTTTGAGCTCTTCTTTAATGAGGAAATTCTAGCGTACACAGAAAAAAAAAATAAAAATGACAGTGTACTAAAACTACTGCTTGACAAAAAAAAAAAAAAAAAAAATATATATATATATATATATATATATATATATATAATATATATATATATATATATATATATATTATATATATATATATATATATATATATATATTATATATATTTATTTATTTATTACGAGTTTTCTTTGCGCCAGACAAACACATAGAAAGAAAGAAATAGTTTATTTTGGTATACTGGTATGT